>NC_072773.1:3588832-3848832 GCF_022539595.1 Amphiprion ocellaris | reverse complement strand
CAGCTCAGATTTTGTACAAGTCATATGTTGATCACATGATTCCAGATCTGAAGCAGTTTTAATAGTGAACGATGCAGTTCTGTTGTCTTCACCGTTTTATTAGTTCTGCTATACAGACAGAACTGAGAGTGATTCTCACACAGACCACATCCATGCAAGAGGAAATACTATTTGTCTGTTTTACTACAGTTTACTATCATAGAAAACTAACACAAAATCCAGCAAAGCCAGGTTTAAGCTAACATGTGGTTGTTGTAGAAAAATATTAATTATTGTACCTATTTATTTTTTTTTTTTAAATGAAAATTAGATTACAGATAATAACGGGTAAAATCACGGAAGAAAGTATTAATAAACATTTTTTAAAAATGCAAATACCATCAAGAATCGGTACTTTTACAAATAGTAGTAATTTTCTTTCCAAAGTTTGATCGTAAAATGAAGTTTTTTTAAAAACTGTATTCAGACCAACCAAAAATGCAATTATTTTACAGATATTTGTTGTTATCTGAAAGAAAAATATGTATATTAAAGTTTGTAAAAAGGTATTGTTTAATTGTTCAGGTTAAAAAAAAAGGTCAAAATTGTAAATAATGTCCACATAAACAATCTGATTTTTTTTTTACAAACAGTATTTCCTTTTATTATGATGTATGAATATAAAATTACCTTTATGTCTGAAACATATATAATTATTTTGCAGATATTTGCCATTGATTTCACTGTTTTTGCAATTTATGACTGTTATGGTGGCTTTATAAATAGGTGCAGGGAAGTTAAGTTGTTACAGCATCATGGATATTCAATAATAATAATAATAAATAAAATAAAATAAAATATGACAAAATAAAATTAAAATAAAATTTGCTTAAAAAATAAAGTGAAATAAGGTGAAAATATATAAAATATAATTTAGAATCTAATTTCAGTGACATCATTTTTTATTTTATTGTTTTTTATAAAACTACAGTGATATCTGAAAAATATCATTATCTTGCAGACATTTGCCATTATTTTCAATGTATTTACAGTTTATGGCTGTTGCAGTGTTACTCTGTTTATTAACGTATTTTTTCTGGCGCCCTCGCTGCCACATTTTTATCGTTTTGTCTGTTTTACCAGACCGTACTGTCTTAGAAAAAGAAGAACACAAAGTTTGATACTTTTTAGAAACCGTCTGGTGGCTGGAGCATAAAAAGTGATATTTCTAATAAGAGAAAACTTCTGTAGCAGCAGCGACGGCGTGTTCAGAATCAGATAGACTGTATATTAATCGGTAAACTGGAACCATTTACACTAATTAAATGACAGAATACTTTACATCTGTGAGTACATTCATGGGAGAACTGAACTGATGAAGCTGTGTGAACTAAATAAAAGCTGTAATGAGTGTTAATAGCTCATTATTATGGAACCGTTCCCTTGTACCCAGCAGTCAATATTCATTTATTTCAGTTGATTTCATCCTTTTTTCTTCCAGTATCTGTTCTGAAATTAAAGCTTGCGTCAACAGATTTTTGTCCAGTTTTTTTTTTCATTGATGGAGACAGGAAAAAAAGGACTAAATATTTCTTATACACTTAAAAAATGTAAAGAAAAAACAGACCGAACAGGAACAGAAAACAACATTCTACCTGCTGAGCAAAATACATACTAGCATTGTTAGCATGTTAGCATTTAGCTCCAAGCTCTGCAGGGTGGAAGTTCAGTCTCGGTGCTACTGTCATGCCCAAAGAAATGCTCTTTATTTGACTTTTTCTGGATTTGTGAATATTTTCTGAACAAACACAATATGACTGGAATGTCAGTGTCTTGACATGAATCACATTCATATGAAAAAGGACATGTTTTACTGCAGAGAAGTATTTTTCACCCAGCACTCTCCCTTTTAGCTGCCCTCTATTTATGCCATCATTTTTTAATTTTATTTGTGAACTTCTTCTCTGTCTTTATAGCTTATAAAGATTTTTCTCATCTCGTCATTCACTTTTTTTCTCCCTCCTTTCCGTCCAGAATCCATTCCTGATCCTGGTGGTCCTGCTGATCTCCAGCGGTCTGTTCATGTTTACGTTCAAGTCGACCCAGTTCAACCTGGAGGGCTTCGTCATGGTGCTGCTGGCCTCCTTCATCGGAGGGATCCGCTGGACCCTCACTCAGGTCCTCATGCAGAAAGCAGAGCTGGGTACGTGTTGAAAAACAATGATGATGGAGAAGGAGGAGGACGAGGAGGACGAGGAGGAGAGGGAGAAGAAGAAAAAGGAGAAGAAGGGGGAGAAGGAAGAGAAGAAGGAGAAGGAGGAGAGGGAGGGAGAAAAAGGAGAAGGAGAAGAGTGAAAGGGAGACGAAGGAGAAAAGGAAGAAGATGGAGAGTGAGAAGGAGAGAGAGAAGAATGAGAGCGAAAAGTCTCTGACTTTTAGTCTAGCAGCTGTTGTTCATGCCCGAGTCACTCAGAATTTCTTAGTTGTGCCAAAGAATGCAGAATTTTTAGTTTTTTACAGAGATTATTTTTGATGAATTTTTTAAATAAGACATACTGAATAAAGTGATTTTAATGAAATATCCTAATTTTAAGTTCAGATTTGGTTCTTTTTTCTTCTGTGAAGTTTAAAATCTGATGATTATTTCTGTTTATAAAGTGTTGAGCTCTGATAAATGGTGTCATTTTTCAAACAACAACCTGCCCGTCAAAGCTGCTTAAAGGGTTAATATCACCTCAGTCCCAACATAAATTAAACATACAGTGAGGGAAATAAGCATTTGATCCTTTGCATACTTCATAATTTGTGGTCTCTATAATTTTAATAGCAGGTTTGTTTTAACTATAAGAGACAGAATATCAATTAAAACATCCAGAAAACACATTATTTTACAGGTATGAAGTAATTTCCAGTTGATAGTGTGTTTTTCTGGATTTTTTTTTGTTGATTTTGTCTCTTCAGTTAACGTGCACCTTTTATTAAAATTAAAAGCTGCTCATTTATCAACATTTTTTTTGTATAAAATATGCAGTTAATAAAATGCTTATTTTCCTCACTGTGTGTTCAATTCACTGCTTGGACTGAGGTGATATTAACCATATAAACCCCAGGACCCATTTGTAGCTCTGACAGGCTTGTCGTCTTTTAAAAAAATGACACAACGCTGTGAAAACATACAGAATCATCAGATTTTCAGCGGTACAAATAGCCAAATTAAATCTACACTTAAAATCAGGATGTTTCATCATAATTGCTTTTTTCTTTATGTCTTATTAGCACAAATTCACCAAAAATAAACTGTTTGCACGAACCAGATTCTGTACAAAAAAACCAACTGAAAATTCAGCATCCCTGAGCAACTGTTGCATGTGACTGAAATCGTGAACTATGGAGGGGATCTGATGTTTATTTTAATCATTGTACAGCTAACAGAAGAATGAGATGTGAATGGCACTAGGCAGTACATCGATGTTTGCATTCATGTTTCGTCAGCACAAAGAGATGGATTTTAGAAGGCTGAAACTAATTCTTCTACTTTCTTTCAGGCCTTCAGAACCCGATAGATGCCATGTACCACCTACAACCTCTCATGTTCCTCGGCCTCTTTCCCCTCTTCCTGTATAACGAAGGTCTGTGATGTCTTCAGCTCAGTCGCTCATCTTTTCTATTCAATTTTATTTATACAGTGCAGATTCACAATATTTAATGGTTCAAAAGTTTAGGGTCACTTATGTCCTTTTTTAAAAGACAAGCATTTTTTTTCAATGAAGATAACATTAAATGAATGATAAATCCAGTGTAGACATTGTTAATGTGGTAAATGACTATTGTAGCTGGAAACAGCTGATTTTTAATGGAATATCTCCATAGAGGTACAGAGGAACATTTCCAGCAACCATCACTCCTGTGTTCTAATGCTACATTGTGTTAGCTAATGGTGTTGAAAGGCTCATTGATGATTAGAAAACCCTTGTTCAGTTATGTTAGCACATGAATAAAAGTGTGGTGACCCCAAACTTTTGAACACTAGTGAAGGTCATCTCACAGCGCTTAGCATAGTAAGGTACAGACTGTATGAATTACATACAGAAAACAGAGAAAACTCAACCAGCCAATTTTGCCTTTGGATTCGCTATGAGCGACGGTGGGAAGGAACCCAAGGAGATTCCAATTATATGAACACATCAATCATCAATATGTCGGAGCTTCACTTTATCTTTTCCATTATTCTGTGATCCACATCTACAAATAAACCATCGCAGGTTCAGGCAGGCTCAGCAGTGTGATCTACTGCGTGCTGAAGCTTTAGAAATCGTCTTTACACAAGCTACACAAGTTATTACACTTAAAATATGAGCCCTTAAAGCGAACCACGGAAACCACCGTACTTGCTTAATTGCATTATTTCGTCCTATAAACGCTGCCAGTGTTATAAATCCTGTTTATCTCCTCTCCGCCTCCAGGGCTGAGCCTCAGTACCTCAGAGAAGTTATTCCGGGTGACAGAACTTTCTCCTCTGCTGTATTCCCTCTTCACGCTGAGCATCGGTGGCTTGCTGGCCTTCGGTTTGGGCTTCTCGGAGTTCCTGCTCGTCTCCAGAACCTCCAGCCTCACTTTGTCCATATCAGGAATCTTTAAGGTACTTTTTTAAACTCTGTGTGTGGTTTGTTGTGAACCAGTCGGTCCGAGTTAGAGACACCACTGAGTTACTTAATGAGCTTTTGGTGCTTATTGTCGGTCAACCAAAAAAAAAAGACAAAAAATCATTACCTTGATGACAAAAGTATCCTAGTGTGTGTCATTACAACCTTTTCAGCTTCCAAATTTAACACAAAGTGATCAGTTGAACCTTTAATAAAACAACAGATTTTCTCAAATTGCAAATATCACAGAACATTCTTAATCTAATGTTCATGTGCTCAAGGTGTAGAGTCCTTCTGTGGCCAGAGAGTCATCAAAATAAACAGTGTCTGCTTGGCTGTACTTAAATTAACATTTAGAGGAGTTACTCCAAATGTTACCATGGACATAGAACCAGCTGTAGAAAGAAGCTTTAAATATTAAATCCTAGAAATGAAACGTGACAAAGTGACAAAGACATCAATCTCAAATTGAACAGCAGTGTTTCGAAGACAGTCAGAGGATTAACAGATTCATTGAGTAGCTACATGTTGCTTCTCATCCGATATCTGCTCTCCAGTGTAATATCGTCCTCCAATCCAAGGCTGCAACGTTAGAAATATTAAGTAAATGTGTTTTTTGTCTAGAACAGAATCTATGAAAGATGGACAGGAAGGAAAATGTTCAAAATGAAAGGCCACAAAGCTTCAAAGTATAGAATAGAAAGAATAGAAAACCTTTATCGTCATTATACAAAGTACAATGAAATTTAAAGAGCTGATCCCTAAGCGTACCAACAATAAACCATATACGCTGTAAAACAAGAAAACACGATAAAAACACAACTATAGTAGCAGCAGTAATATATATACATATTCTGAGTGGTAGTTAAATATTGCACCGAAGTGAGGTGGTTATTATTGCAGAGTCTCGGCGGAGTTCTGTGACGATTGGTGTTGGTTTGTTCGTCTGTCCGTCTGTCTGTTAGCAACATTACTCAAAAACAGACTAATGGATTTGGATGAAATTTTCAGGGAAGGTCAGAAATGACACAAGGAACACATGATTAGATTTTGGCAGTGATGCGGCTTATAGCAGCACGGCGTCACTGTAACTATGACAACAAGTGAACACAACGTCAGCTGCCTGCTGATGATCACATGATCGCAATCCTGCTACAAATCCATCGCTGTGGACTTATCGGGACTTCTCCGTTGGAAATGATACAAGGAACAATTGCTTAAATTGTTTCCAAGTCCCATCAATTCCTGCTGCCTGCTACATATTTAGGTCACGTGATTCTGTATCCGTACATAACGTACACATGTATAACACACGCCTGTGCTCAGCCCAAGGCCATTTTGTTTGTGTGTACATCTATATTAAATAGACACATTCTATATTGACGTGATTTCTGATCATCAATAACTAATAAACAAATACTGCATTTTTTAAAAATATGCTGCATTTCTGACAATGCCATATGGGGGAATGAACAGCCTTGGCAGAGTACTGCGCTCTGAGTGTATTTCATGTTCACAGAAAGTGACAATATCTGTAAAAATGTACTTGATGAATGTTAAATCTACAGTATTTGATCTCTTAAAATGTAGAAGATTGTGGTTTAGCTGCCATCTAATTGGACAAACTCTAAAAGGTCAGCCGTTCTGCTCCATTGTCTGCAGTTTTCATCTGTCCAGCATCTTCAGTTTTTTATTGTGCTTGTCCAGAACCATCTAGTAAACACTTTCCTACATTGTTTCCCTGCAGGAGGTGTGCACTCTGCTGCTGGCTGCGTCTCTGATGGGAGACAGAATGAACGCAGTTAACTGGCTGGGATTTGCAGTGTGTCTGTCTGGCATTTCACTGCATGTGGGACTCAAGACATATTATTCCAAAAGTAAGTGTTTTGTAATGTAGTTGGAATCAGCTGATAGACGGTCAGATGTTTTGTACATAATTTCAACAAATATAAAAGAAAAACAAGCCTCCAGATATTTTAATATGTATGTATGTGTATATATATATATATATATATATACACACACACACACACACACACACACACACACACACACACACACACACACATATATATACACATATAAACTAGAAACAAAATGACAAAAAAATGAGACAAAAAACAACAAAAACAAGACAAAATATTACAAAAATGAGACACAAAACAACAAAAGAACCATGACCAATCTAGTATTTTACTTTATCATCAAAACAACTTGTAATGGTCTAGAAATGATTTTAAATTTCTAGTTTTGCAAATTTACAAACTGCAGCTGATAGTCGTCCCGTGGGCCGGTTTTGTCCACGTTTGACATGTTTAATAGAGCCGCTAATGTCACTTTGTAAAACCAGCAGCATAAAAGAGAAGGCTTTCCGAAGGGACGATAACGTTTGTGATGTTCTCCACCAGATAAAGGCCCGTCTTTAAGGCACCTCAACACCAAGAGCCCCGAGCTGGAGCTGCCTCTACTGCGTCAGAACGGAGATAAAGGCGACGACTCGGCCGCTGACGAAGACGAGGAACAAGAAATCACCCTGCACTGATACCACAGGACCACGTCTTCCTACACAACAGTGATATCAGAGGAGCGTCTTCAGAGTGTTTAAAAGCCGGGAACACTGCCACAACAAACAGAGGAAATCCTCTATTTCTTTCCCGAGGCCAGGGCCTCCTGTCGGCTCTACATTAACTGTGACACAAAATGATGATGTTTCGCCTTCGGGGAGGTTCAAAATGTAGCCGATACCTGCCAGTGTCAAGTATGATGTATGGAGAGAGTGTTTCAGCTTTAACAGGATATTTCTGACACTTGGGCCATCTTTCTTTGCCAACTTGCCACATTGGAAATATGTTAGTTTAGTTTTACATGTTAGGAAACTGAAGGGTGTCGCAGATTTATCATGTGTAGAGAAGAGGAACTAGCTAAGAGTTAGCCGACTGACAACTGTGGAAGAATGTAGCACGATTCCCAGTAGCGTTGTTTTGTGTGAAATCAGGAATAATAGATGGAAAATATACTTCTTCTGATTGCTGTTTTTGCTGCTGACATCTTTGTGTTATCAAATCCAGTTTAATAGAGCTGCAGCCAAGCATTATTATTCTTCTAATCAGTAAATCTGCAGGTTACTTTCTTTCCTAATGGATTAATTTGTTTGGTCTAAAAGTTTCCTGAAGCCTTAAGGTTAATTCAAAAACGTGATTAATTTTCTATTTTTGACTACCAACTAAGTGACCATTTCAGACATTTACAGAATCATTACAAAGTTCGGATTGATGTCAGGTTTTATGCCGTAAAGTCCCCACGAAGTTGATTTTATAATGTGTGTCTTAATGCTGTGACATTTAACAATATGGTTGTTTTTAATCAAATTTGCTTCTCATGTTGGGAAGTCTGGAACATTCGATGATTGCATGTAATCGGTTGCATCGTTTGAGGCTTTTTCATCGAGCGTCCAGAAGTTGGTGTGCAGAGACCTTAATGTGCCTTATTAACAGCAGCCGCCTCTCTCAAGAGCTATTTTCAGAATCCATTCAGTCCGAGTCAGTGGTTGTGTAGCCGGATCACTTGAGTTTAAAGCCATTTCTGAGAGGGGTGAAGTGTTTTTTCTGTCATGTTTTTCTGTGAAATGCAGCGTTGTTGCACTACTCTGAGAAATAAAGTGACAAAGAAGAAAAACAAATGGCAGGTTTTTCATTTTAAAATGGATGTTTAGACTGTTTAGAGTCTAAATCCCACAGCAGGACAACCGTCACACACTTCAAAACATCCTCTAGTTCAGGTTCCACATTCAGCCCATTTTGATCTCCAGTGACCAGTAAATCACAGCATAATAACCTATAAATAACCACACCTTAAAAATTCTCCCTTTCTTTTAGTGCAAAAAAGTACATTCTGAAAATGCTCACATTTAAGATACAGCCTGCAATTTCTTCAAAAAAATAAGTTCAATTTCAACAATATTATGCCTCAGTTTATCATTCACACATGATAACTTCCAGATTACAGTGTATCTACAAAGACACTAAACATTCACTCAATTTTTACATTGACTTTTTTGCATGAAGTTACTTTTGTAATGTTGAATACAATCTTTTTTCTTTTTTTTTAATCCCCCTATGGTTGTTGTCACTTGTGGCATTGTGGCGTTTCGAGCTGCATTTTAAGTTTTTTTTTATACAGTAACTGGACAAAGGAGTGTTTGGTCACACTATGTGATCATTGTTCTAACTGCTTGTGGGATGTTGTCAAGTTGGTGGACATTTTGGGGGGACTGGATCACGTTTTCGGACTTCCAGAGCATCATGTGGCAGAATGTTGACAAATAGTGGAGCTGTGGACATTCAAGCCCTAACCGACATGTTATCGTTATCTTTGTTTGGTCATCTGGCTTCATGTTATTGTAATAAAGTTGTATTTTAAGACTTATTATAGTCACTGATAAAAGGAGTGTCTGTAGTCTGGTCTAGGGTTGGATTATTTGAGATAGACAGGGACATCCAAGGTAGCTCCTGGAGTTCATATGTGTTACAGTTTAGAAAAATAAGGAAAGTAATGTGGAAACTAATGTGCAAATCGTGCTGGTGGACAATTTGTCAAGAGTTCTAAAATTTTTTGTGCATAATTGGCTCAATTTACCACCTCTGATAACAGAAATAAGAGTTTCCACCTTTTCTCCAAGTCAGAGAAGAAGACAGTGTGGACCCTTTTCTGCATAATTTTATCAGATTACATTCTGGAGACCCCAAAGTTAAACGTTCCCACTGAGGGCAGGTGTAGTTGGATCAGTTCTAGGTGCATTACTGGCCTCTGTGAGTGGAGTCTAGGTTTTTTTTGTGTTTTTTTTTAATAGCATTCTTGGGAGCACCACGCCCATGCTGCAGCAGGAGGGCCTGGCTTCTCGGATTTCAGCCTCAGATACGACCTGATGCGGGGAACTGGCTGCGCACACTTTAGCGGAACTTTGCTCTTGTTGACATCCCGCCTCTGGAATGCTGTCCGGAGTCTGTCGGAAGGAATAACCTGGACTCAGCGGACCGCCAGGTAAGAGCTCACCTGGATCACCCCAGAACATGGCGCAGTGGCGGATCACGGGTTCTCTCCTGGTTCTTTCCTGGTTTTCTCCTGGTTCCTGAGCTGATCCACCCGAACAGAATCTATTGTTAGAAACGGCACCTGGAGCAACCAAAAAACTGCACCAACATCTGCTGTAAATGTCTTTAACTAAACTTTTATCAGCTCTGCAGCAACATGTGCGTCGCTTTGCACCGCGGAGCTGCTAAAAACATCCAAAACAACTCATTATTATTCAGTTAAATAACCAGGAATGATAAATGAATGCATGTTAAGAATTGTAGCAGCAAATAAATGTGACCTTAGTGGGAGTTCTGTTACATCAATCATTATTTTACTGCTAACTGAGGAGTAAGTGTCCATGGAACATCACTGTCAGTGTGCAATATGTGACAGTTTAAAGTCAGATTTGTGCAAACAAAAGTGCAGAAATGCAGCTTTTTTAGACACTCACCACAAAAATCTGCAAACTTGAAGTTAAAATGCCAACAGCCACATTAAGACTGAGCTCAGAAATTCACTTCTATTTAGAAATCTTTAGTTTTTTCTGATGTAGTTTCATTAAAAGCCCACCTGAGTGCCTAACAGGTGGAGCTGGAGCTGGAGTTGGAGATGTTTTGTGGAGGTGTGATTTTTCCCTGGTGAGATCACTACAGGGGCAATAAAGACATCAGTAAATGAATGATGACTTGAGGTTAGCTGCAGTGTGGGAAACTCCTCATGTATGGTCTGCAGGAAAAAACACCGACACTCAGTGTAGGAATAGAAAATCTTTCACATAATGCCCACAAATTATAATTTTTTTCCTGTTCATGGATAAAAAATAACAAATTTTATATCATTTAGCACAAACATTCAAATATCACTGAAATGTGGGCTAAAATTAATTCAAAAATTGCAGGTTCAATGCTTCATTTTTCTCCGTTACCTAACTTAATTAGTTGCACCCAAAAACTGAAAGACAAAGAGGAACCTCTTCATGCTCTCAGGCATTGCATAACAATAGCCATCCTTTCCTCTCTGTCTAACAGGCAGCCAGGTATGCATGACATGCTACTCGAGCATAACCTCGGACCGGGCAACAGTCGGGCAAGCAGGCACAAGTGAAACATTAGAAAACACACAAAAAGAGCGGTGTAGTCACGTCACGCTGCACATGATGGCTGTATATCAGGTGGTCTGAAGAAAGGCTTCAGGCAGCCTGGAAATATCTCCTCTGTGGCGGCCTGTCTGGTCCTGAGGTGAAGCAAGAGCCAAGATCACCGGAAAATATGACTCAGTGCAGAATTAAGTTCATTTAACATTTAAAAGACATGGATGTTTAGTGTAATCTTTAAAAAAAAATCAATCTGTAAGACCAGTGTGACGTATATTCTATGTTGTGACATGACAATGTGTGAACTACACTATTTTTTTGCACTTATTAGTGGTAAGAAATGGCAGCTTCAACATTTCCAAAGCACCTGATTCAGCTTTTATTGTGCATTATTTCTGCTACTGAGAATATAAACTACCGTTGAAAAGTTTGGGGTCACTTAGAAATGTGCTTATTTTTAAAAGAAAAATACTTTCCCATGAAGATGACATTAAATGTTATTTAATATTCTAGCTGGAAACAGCTGATTTTTAATGGAATATCTCCATAGGGGTACAGAGGAACATTTCCAGCAACCATCACTCCTGTGTTCTAATGCTACATTGTGTTAGCTAATGGTGTTGAAAGGCTCATTGATGATTAGAAAACCCTTGTGCAGTTATGTTAGCACATGAATAAAAGTGGGAGTTTTCATGGAAAACATGAAATTGTCTGTGTGACACCAAACAGTAGTGTATTCTACGTTCTACATTTCACTTGATTGAGCTTTTATGTTGCATTATTTCTATTACTTCCATTATCTATACACCGCTTAATCCTCACTAGGGTCGCGGGGGGGCTGGAGTCTATCCCAGCTGACTCAGGTGAAGGCAGGGGACACCCTAGACAGGTCACCAGTCTGTCACAGGGCTACATACAGAGACAAACAATCACTCTCACATTCACACCTACGGGCAATTTAGAATGATCAATTAACCTCAGCATATTTTTGGACTGTGGGAGGAAGCCGGAGTACCCGGAGAAAACCCACGCATGCACAGGGAGAACATGCAAACTCCATGCAGAAAGATCCCGGGAAAGCCGGGACGCGAACCAGGGACCTTCTTGCTGCAAGGCGAAAGTGCTAACCACTACACCACTGTGCAGCCCTATTTCTATTACTGAAAATATAAATAATAAGCACAAGAAAACAGGTGACAAGTGTTGGACTCGTTCTTCTTTTTTGACTGTTTTTTCCTGTTCTTTCGGAAGCAGTGAATGGAAATTAATGGTGCACTGCTGCCACGCTTCAATGGCGATTTCATTCGTGCCACATCTTAATCACAGTAATTAGTGATGAGTCACACCCATGTATGAATCATACGCCCAAATTTATGCGTTAACTTGATGCTGGAGAGACAGAAAAATAGAAAAACATGTCTTGTGTGCCTGTTGATGTTCATCCTTTACCAACCAGCTCTACTTACTCGCCTCCTGGATGGTCACAGGTCTGCAAACTGCTTTGTTCAGCCTGAGTTTGTTGAACAAAGTTCTTATTCACAAAGAATAAAGGTCCGTTTTTGCACTTGTTTGCCTCCTACACAATTGCGTTCCTGCACTTTCTCTTTCAAATTTGCTGAATTCCAAAATATAATTAGCAAATATTGTTGTTTAAAATTTCACAAAAAGTGAACTGTGGTCAATGAATGTCTGAACGCACTCCCCGATGCAGATGTGCTGCCGTGGTGTGAGCGTTCTGAGGTTTAAATGGTGTTAAGTGTTGGCCTTCTCACACAGAGGCGTGCTGGTTTTATGGCCCTTTAAGTGCTGCATGGTTTGTTAATATTACAGCCCTGTGTGTCATTAGTTTGAGGGTCTGTTAGCAGGGACAAGCACCAACGCATCTGCAGTCTGAGTCAGAAACACAAGAGTTCCCATGGGAAAACATGGACAGATGCATGTGAACTGCCCACAGCTGATGTAGTGTTCACTTGTTTTCATAGTTACAGTGATGCCGTGCCACTATCTCGCAGTGATACAGAAATCTTTAACAAATCCGTGGATATAAGCTGCATCACTGCCAAAATCTAATCACTTGGTCCTTGTGTCATTTCTGACCTTCCCTGAAAGTTTCCTCCAAATCTTTTTGTTGGTTTTTGAGTAATGTTGCTAACAGACAGACAGACGGACAGACAGACAAATGTACGCCCATCGTCACAGAACTCTGCCGTTCCTTGGTGGAGTAATAACAAAAACAGTGCAAATAAAACATATCCTAAAAAGAATAAATCTGTTCAAAAATGCACAACGTTAGCTTATTTATTGAGTCTGTAAAGCTAATTTCAAGATTATTGAAATCATTACTCCATCATTAAAATAACTTACTGCTCATTAATTGACTTTAGTTAACAGGATGCAGCCTCCTTGTGTTGTCTGGTTGGTTCTGACTTTGTTGTTTGAGCGATCTAATGCAGATTCCTCTTACTCGGCTCTTCTGAATAAGTTCATTTATTGTTCATATGGAAGCAAATGAAGAGAAAAATTGTGGTTTTTTGTGTTTCTAGGCTCCACTCATGTCTCCTCCCCTCCGTGGTTCATCTCCATCTGTCTGGCTAATGCTGTGCTACCTGCTCGGGGTCCTGCTGCTGTCCTCAGGGGTCCATGGCCAAGGTAGTGATGTCTGACCATTTAACCATTTATTTAATTTATTTATCACAGTCACAGAAACTGCTGGAGATGATGGTGAAGTTCCCATAGCATCCTCACAGGGCCTTGACTGGCTCCTCACAAATCGCTGGATAGGTAGCTAGCTAGCTGTGTCCCAAAAGATAGAATTATTTATTTTACTTTTCAATAACAACTAATGTTAGCAGGGAGTGGTGTGAGATGTTCGGAACAGTAAGGGACAATAATTGTGAGCATTGTAACAAGTGTATTCTATTTTTTTTGCAAAGGACGGAAAACATTAGAATAGCTAGCTTGTTAGCTTCCTGTATCCTAACAGAAAATGTTTTACCACAACCATTTTCATTTTCCAACCTCTAGGCCTGTTATTGATAGGTTTCTAACAAATTATGTACACTATTATCTAATACAGTAACACAAAATATTACAATATTAAAAAAAATTACAATCAGTCAAAAAGACTAACTAGCTGACTTAATTTAATGGCATGCTATATTAGCTTGATGTCGCTCTACCTAGCTGACTTGAAATCTTTGCTACCGTCATCTAAACATTAATAGAAAACATTTTACCATAAACATTACAGTACAAAATGTAATTTTCAAAACTGTAGCCTTGCAAATGTTAGATTTATGATCAATTATGTTCACTGTCATCTGATACAGTGACATAAAAGCCAACCAACAGTAAAAAAAATGCAGTATTATATGTTTTCAAATCAATTAGCTGACTTCATGCAAGCTAATAATCTTATGCTATATAAGCTTGCTGTAGCATTAGGTAGCTAGCTTAAATTCTGTGCTAATGCCAGCTAAACAATCCTGCTGATGTGTTATTATTTGTATGAATTGTTTAGCACAGTAATATAAAAGTTATCAGTTCAAAAGGCTAACTAGCTGATTATATGTTAAGTGAGTAACGGTATGCTGTACTGCTTGCTGTAGCGCTAGCTAGCTTCAATTCTTTGCTACTGTCAGCAAAGCATCCCTGTTGATGTGACATTATTTTTTATAAATTGTGTACAATATCATGTGACCCAGTAACATAATTGCCGACTAGCTAGAATATGGTAGTATGATCTGTCTAAAAGGCTAGCTAGCTGAGTTTAGGTTAAGCTAATAGCTGTATTAGCTTACTGTAAGTCTAGCAAGCTAGCTTTAACTCTTCGCTAAAGATGGCTAAACATCCCTGGTCATTTGCCTTTATGTGTATGTCATAAATCTAAATATCAATGATAATAAAGTAAAGTAATTATAACTTTTCTCCCATAGGTTCCTCAATTGTAATTTTTCTGGCAATAATCATAACCATATAACCATATATATATATATATATATATATATATATATATATATATATATATATATATATATATATATATATATATATATATATATATATATATAAAAAAAAAACCATTTATATAAAACAAAAAATAACGTCTATATGTGTTACTTAATATTTTTGCTGAAATTAAAGTTAGAACAACATGATTTAAGGTGAGCATCTCTCCCCATGTACCCTATGCTCTGTCTATGTTAGCATACAGTCCAGCGAGATGTTAGAAAGAGTAATTGTGAATGTTGTAAGTAGTGTATTCTTTTTTGAAAAGAGGAAAAAAATGCTAAAATTGTTAGCTTGTTAGCGTCTTGCATCCTAATAGAAAATGTTTAACCATAAACATTAGAATACAAAATGTATTGAATTATTTACACTATCATTTAATATAGTGACAAAAAAGCTAACCAACTGTAAAAACTATATTATGTCTTAAAATCAACTAGCTGACTTTATGATAGCTAATAAGGTTATGCTATATCAGCTTGCTATAGCATTAGCTGTCTTAAATTCTGCACCACTGTTGGCTAAACACCCCTGCTGATGTGATATTATTTTTTATAAATTGTGTACAATATCATGTGACACAGTAACATAATTGCTGACTAGCTAGAATGTGGTATTATGATCTGTCTAAAAGGCTAACTAGCTGAGTTTAGGTTAAGCTAATAGCGTTATGCTGTATTAGCTTACTGTAAGCCTAGCAAGCTAGCTTTAACTCTTCGCTATAGATGGCTAAACATCCCTGGTCATTCGGCTTTATCTGTTTGTCATAAATCTAAATATCAATGATAATAAAGTAAAGTTATAACTTAATCCTATATTAATTGGGCATAATCAAACTTTTCGTAAAATATCAAACATAATATTCAAATAATCTAATATTAATGTTGCAGTTAAAGTCAGAACAACATCTGAATTTGAGAAGAGATGATCTTATGCGCAAGTAGCAAGTTTGGATTTGTTGAAATTCTAAAAGATTATATTTTACAAGAAAATACACATTTTAAAACAGACAATCTACCACTCATTCTTTAATTAGTTAGCTCAGCTTCTTAATTAATTTGTATTTTCCAAAGCTTTACAAGAACAATGCATCACAGTGCCGTTTTATCATTCTGACCTACTTCTGAGATTTTCCCAATGTCTATATTTAATTCACAGTTACGTTCCTGCCACTTTTCATAAAAGAAACAATCAGCGAGACTCAAAAGCCTTATTATTTCAGCGCAGCGCTAAAAATGGTTGCTGCAACTGGCTGCTCTTAGCCCGTAAATCACGCGGTACAATACAGATGCTGTATTTGTCTGCGTATCTGGAAAACTTGTTGTTGTTAGTGGGTCTGTTAGACCTTGACCCTGCCTCTCTAAATCCCCGTCGGACTCTATCTGATCCTCTGCCAGGCTCCCACCAGATGAGGCCCCTGGTCCCTGAGTCCACACAAGCTAGCATACATACATGTAGTCAGAAAAGGATCTGCTGAGTGCCGAGGGTCACATGAAGACAAAGTTCTGTGATTCATGCCGTTCATGTCTTACTTGCTTCCGTTGCCCCCTCGTCCTCCGTCTATTACCCCAACACATGGCACATACAAAACCCAGTCACACTGTAACGCTGTGACGTTCCTCTGACATGACCTCCGACCCTGCTGTCCCCGACCAGCGTCCTGTTCCTGTTTCTGCAGTGGACCAGAGGACAGGGCTGGCTTTGATGGACGACCAGGCAGCTGGGCAGATGGACGGACGGAGGACGGGAGGATAGAAACATGAAAGACGCTGCTTGTTGGGAAACCCCTGCTGGAAATTATGTAGATGAAGTCGGAACAATAGATGGATTTGATTTGTGGAGAAGGAAGTTAGAGGGGTTAGACCGGCTGGTAGAATAAGAGGGACTGGAAGGTTTTACGGCCTCAGTCTTTAATGTTTAAAAAAATTCTGCATCTTATGACTCAGATCTGTGATTAGACAGAATGCATACGTTTTAAACCCCCTTTTTTTGTTTTTTTCATCCTTTCATCTGAAACAGTAGTTGTGAGTGTAAAAACGCTAAAATTGCTAGCTTATTAGCTTCTTGTGTCCTAATAGGAAATGTTTTACCTACAAAATGTTTAATTCAAAACTTGAGCCTTGTTAATGTTAGGTTTCTGATAAATTGTATTTGCTATTGTCTAATACAGTGACATAAAAGCCAACCAGTTGTAAAAAAAAAAAAAAAAAAAAAAAAAAAGGTTTTATCTGTCTAAAAGGCTAACTAGCTCACTTTAATAATGTTATGCTAAATTAGCTTGCTGTAGGTCTAGGTAGCTTGAATTCTTTGCTACTGTCTGCTAAACATCACTGTTCATTTGATATTTTTATGTCATGCATTTAAATATCAATATTTAAACTGCTTTGTTTGTTTTCATGCCTTTGTCTGGAACAGTAACTGTGACTGTTCTAAGAAGTGTAAGCTTTCATTGAAAGGAGAAAAAAAGACTAAAACTGCTAACTCATTAGCTTCTTAGATCCGACTAGAAAATGTTGTACTATAAGCATTAGAATATAAAATGTTTAATTCAGAACTTGAGCTTTGCTTAGCATTATGTGTCTAAAAGGCTAACTAGCGCCCTTTATTACAGTAATGTTGTGCTGTATTAGCTTGCTCTAGCTAGCTAGCTTGAATTCTTTGCTACTATCTGCTAAACATCACTGTTGATTTAATAATATTTTATGTCATGCATTTAAATATCAATGATTAAATTATTTTTGTTTGTTTTCATCCCTTTGTCTGGAACAGTAGTTGTGACTGTTCTAAGAAGTGTAAGCTTTTTTTGAAAGGAGAAAAAAAATGCTAAAATTGCTAGCTCGTTAGCTTCTTGTGTCCTAATATAAAATGCATTACCTACAAAATGTTTAATTCAGAACTTGAGCCTTGCTAAGTGTTATGTGTCTGAAAGGCTATCTAGCTCACTTTAATGTTATGCTATATTAGCTTGCTGTAGCTCTAGCTAGCTAGCCTGATCCTTTGCTACTGTCTGCTGAACATCACTGTTGATTTGATAATATTTTTATGCCATGCATTTAAATATCAATAATTACACCTCCTTTTTTTGTTTGTTTTCATCTCTCCGTCTGTGTGAAGGTCGCCTCAAACTGACGGTCTTGTCTGAAGACAGACTGCAGATGAAATGGAAGGAGGCCGACGGACCCGTTCAGGGCTACAAGGTCCGAGTGAGGCCGATCTCAGGTGAGGCTGAATCACACATGAATATTTAACATTAATGTGTAAATGTTTGTTGCTCCGGTCACATTTTTCCTCACCGTGGACTCATTTTTCATGACGGTATAAAGTCCTGCACCTCTATGAAAATAGAACAACCAGGACACAGAAATGTCTACTGTTTAGTATAACAAATTCACACAAAAAAAAAATCAATCAATTAATCACTGTCAGGGCTGCACAGTGGCGTAGTGGTTAGCACTTTCGCCTTGCAGCTAGAAGATCCCTGGTTCGCGTCCCGGCTTTCCCGGGATCTTTCTGCATGGAGTTTGCATGTTCTCCCTGTGCATGCGTGGGTTTTCTCCGGGTACTCCGGCTTCCTCCCACAGTCCAAAAATATGCTGAGGTTAATTGATCATTCTAAATTGCCCGTAGGTGTGAATGTGAGAGTGATTGTTTGTCTTTGTATGTGGCCCTGTGACAGACTGGTGACCTGTCTAGGGTGTCCCCTGCCTTCACCTGAGTCAGCTGGGATAGACTCCAGCCCCCCCATGACCCTAGTGAGGATTAAGCGGTGTATAGATGATGATGGATGGATGGATAATCACTGTCACTGTCAATGACAATAGCACAATATTCAAGCTCAGATTTGGTTCCTTTTTCTCCGACTCCTCATGGACGACTAATTCAAGGAAGGTTGGAGAGTTAAAAAAATGTCATGAGTCTTTTTTTCTTTTTTTTTTTATAAATGGCATCATTTTGTCAATTTCTTAAAACATTTCCATCCCACTGGCAGGTTTTGAGTTCAGGAGACTAACTTGGTAGCACAGATATAATAAAAGCTATGGTTCGTGAGTTAATCAGTGCTCACACACAATGTAAGATCATTAATGATTTCTTGAAGTATGTGTGGAAAAACTTACAAACTCCATCCCACACTTTTGATAAGAAATGGTTAAATATGAAACAGCTGTTATGCTGCATTCACGTTGTCAACAGAATGCGGAGAACAGGGAAAACTTTTGTCATGCTACATATTCTTTAGCACTATATTACCAAGTGAAAGCAGATGTAAATAGTGTATAGCTCCTGTGAAAGTGGTGAATTGATTTTATTACTCTACCAAGGAACGCAGAAGAGTTATGTGACAATCGGCGTTGGTTTGTCTGTCTGTCTGTCTGTTCGCAACATTACTCAAATTTTCAGGGAAGGTCAGAAATGACACAAGGACCAAGTGATTAGATTTTGGCAGTGATGCAGCTTATAGTCTGGATCCATGGATTTGTTAAAGATTTCTGTATCATTGAGAGATAGCGGCACAGCGTCACTGTAACCATGACAACAAGTGAACACTACGTCAGCTGCCTGCTGATGACTTATTGGGACTTATCTGTCGGAAATAATAGTTTTATTAGTAGGGTTTTATTTTGATATATCTGTCAGCAGTCACTTGACATGTCAGTAATTCTTTTTCATCACAAGATAACATTGCTCGAAGAAGTTTCTAATATTACAGATCATAGACTAACGTCACACTTTCCTACTTGGCTGCTTGTGATTATGGTTTATTTGCAAGCAAATAACTACTGGTGTTTTCAGTGGAGACTTTTTTTATTCTGTACAGGTCTGCACTCTGGTTTAGGATTTTACAGCTCTCGAGAAATGATTGTGAAAGCAGCTGTTGTATATTTTCTTATATCTATAATAAGAATAGTAGAAATACAGCAATAATACTTGAAAATAATCTGCCAAAGTTATTAATCCTTCAGTAGACTGGAAGTGCAAGAAAAGCGCCTTTACTGTCAGATTTTCCAGCTTTGTACAGCCATTTTCCCACATCCCTCTCATAATATTAATACTCTGAACAATCAAAAATTTTGAATTGTTACTTAAAGCTAAGTTAAAGACCTTAATTAGGTTTCCGGGTGACAGATGCAGGATAATACTATAATTATAGAGCCTCAGCCATAATAGCAAGGGATCGCTCAGTCATGCTTGTGAGTAATATCATGGTGAGAGTTCTCTACCATGATCATCTCAAAGTCTAAGGTGTTTTCTTTTTCTACCCTTGAGATGAAATCACTCATCAGAGGCTTAACGTTTCAGACTAAGGCCAGATATGTAATATTTGCACTTTATGACGTTTCCTGTTTGCTCACGTTTAGCCACATCATCATGCATCAAACAGCTATCTGTGTTAGCAAAGTCAGTTAAAGCTACAGCTGTTATTTTTTTTTAATCACATGTAGCTTTTGTGTGCATCAAATACAGTGACAGTTATAGGGGATACCAGTTATCTCTGGTGTGACTGTGGCTCCTTGTTGCCAGTTAATTTAAACTAAGAGGGTTCATTGGGTTCAAATGTGTGTCTCAGAACCACTTTGTTAATTCAAAACACTTCTATGCTGTTAATTTTCACTCCGCGTGAATATTTGCCACCTCATCAGAACAGGATAAGACAGCTCTGGTGCTGGAGTAGATCCTGGGGGAATCTGTGCATTCCAAGAAGTTTGATGAAATGCATTTATGCTTATTTCTAAAAATGCACGACTCAAAGAACTTCAGATGTGCCACGATGCCAAATAGAGCATCTGGGATTGGTTGGTTTTGGAATAATGGATGCCATTATCAACATTAGCAGCTCTGAAATGCCAAAAAAGGAAAAGCTTGGTGATTTATTTCCAGTCAAAATATGTGATGACCTGGGCTGAAACTTTAGAGACTTACAGCTGTGAGCAGAGGTTTACATACACTTACACTACGAGTCAAAAGTTTGGACACACCTTCTCATTCAATGGTTTTTATTTAATTTTTTGTTCATTGTAGATTAATACTGAAGACATCGAAACCATAAAAGACTACATATGGAATTATGTTCTAAACAAAGAAATGTTAATCTTCAGTATTAATCTACAATGTAGAGAATAATACAAATAAATAAAAAGCATTGAATGTCAGGGTGTGTCCAAACTTTTGACTGGTTGTGTATAAAGACCATGTATACTACCGGTCAAAAGTTTAAGAACACTCCAAGTTTTCCCACTTTTTTATTGGAAATTATGCATTTTAATGTGTCATTGTACTCCAAAATGAAAACATAGAACAAATAAACAAATGAAGTTTAAAAAAAAAACTTTGGAGACTTTGGGGGACCAGTCTAGAACCTTCATTCTAGCCTGATTGAACCGTTTCTTTACCACGTCTGATGTGTGTTTGGACTCAGTGTCTTGTTGAAACATCCAACTGTGCCCAAGATCAACCTTCTGCTGATGGTTTTAGGTTTTCATCCTCCTTCTTTGTTATTCCATTTACTTTGTGTAAAACTCCAGTTCCACAGACCATGATACTGCCACCACCATGCTTGATGGTAGGTTTGGTGTTGTTGAGGTTAAAAAGGTCTAAAACCTGCCCAAGGCAGTCAAAAAAATGTTCAAAACCAGTCAAAATACACACTGAAACCAGTCCTAAAGAAGCCAACAGCCAGTGCAAAATCTGGACCAAATCCTAACCTAAACTACTCCTAAAAAATGACCCACCCAGGATAATCTAAAACCAGTCCTCATCCAGGACCAAATCCAGTTTGAAATAAATCCTAAACCAACTTTAAATCACATCCAGGACCAGGAGAACCAAGACTGAAACCAAACATAAACCAGTTCCAAGAGAGTCCAAAACCAGTCCAACATACAGTCTGAAACCAGTCCAGAAACACTCCAAGAAAGCCCCAGAGCATGATACTGCCACCACCATGCTTGATGGTAGGTTTGGTGTTCTTGGGGTTAAAGGCCTCACCTTCTCTCCTCCAATCATATTTCTGATCAGTTTTTCTTCCATCTGACAGAACTTTCCTCCAGAAGGTCTTTTCTGTGTCCATGTGATCAGCAGCAGACTTTAGATGATCTGGTGATCTGTAGCTGCTTTCAAATGGCTCCATGTAATTTTCCTAACTTGTTCAAATCAGTGATTTGCTTTTATAGAACATTAAAAGTTGCAGGAGTCATTAGAAACTTAAGACCGTCACAATATACATGGTCTTTACAGGTGGATGGAAACTTTTGTTCACAACTGGGCAAATATTCTATATTTTTGCTTTCCAAAGCAGAGAAGTTGCATAAGTCACTGAAGTACTATGTAAAATAAATTGGCCAAATTTCAAAGTTATCTGATCTTATGTTAGCTTTTTTCAGTTGTGCTAGCCTCATTTCCCCTCTAGTTTGAAACAGCGTATAATAAATGTGGTGTGACAGTATCTTTCATCTCCCTGTAATCCAGATTGCAGCACCCTCCAGCTTCTTTCTTCTTCATTGTTTTCTGTCTGCCACCTCTTATCTGCCATTCCACACTGTGCAGCTAAGCCCAGGCAGGTCTAAAAGAGAGACGGGGGGCGGCTTAGAAGAAGAATTCGGTCCAACGCAAGACTTGTCGTGTCTGAAGGTGTAGGGTCTGGGAAGGGGTGGCAGCAAGAGGATGAAAAGGTGGTGATGACAAGATTAAAGAGGGAAGGAAGTACAATTCTGGAACATGCATTAAAAAGAATTTCACAAGGTTGCAGCGCACATCTGCTGTTGGAGAAACACTGGAGGATGTAGAAATAAGAGGCTAAACGTTGCTCCAGGGGGAATTGTATTTAAAGTTTATGATGCAGACAAGTGTGGGAATAATGTGCATTATCTAGTAGTCTGTTCATCGTATTTTTGTTGCTTACATACTGACTGCTGCAGCCTGAACTCATGGGGAAACAATAGCACGTGGTATTTTATTTTGGTAATGCCTGATGTAAATTCAGTTTACACACTTTGAAACCTTAAAACCTGTGCAATATTTTTGCACTTGGAACAATATTATTAGCTTTTTGCATTGTGCTCACATTAGCAACTGTCATTTTGCACTACAGTGTATATATATTCTTTTCTAGATGTGTTCGTATCTGTATGTTTCTTTTTTCCTGTAGTTACTTTATTATCTTTTCCTTCTTCTTAGTGACATCAGCAGCCTGAACTAAAATCCTTGTATGTTGTGTACATACTTGGCCATTAAAGCTGATTCTAATTCTGAAATGAAACAGAAGAAAGCATGCACTGATACAAGAATTTGAAACTAAGAACAAAGCTGAAAATAGGCTTTCTTCTCCCTTTCCTAGTATTTATTGGGGCCAAAATGACCTCAGGTGATCTCAATGATCTTAACTGTCCTTTTAGACTTTATTTTGTACAGCACCAAAGCAGTCATTTTTCACCACAAATGTTTATCTTCTCCAGAGGTGCCCCAGCCAGAGCTGATGCTGACCACCACCAGGGGCCGAGCAACAGTGGCAGGACTCGACTCCAGTCAGGAATATTCCCTCCATGTCCTCGTACTCAATGGGACGACGGAGAAACTTCTTGCAAAGAGACGATTCACCAGTAAGAAGCACAGCAAAATAGATCAGAAAAATAAGATTGGACAACTGCTGTGTAGTGTCTGTTTCCAGATAAGATCATCACTTTTAAGATATGGTAAACTCTCTAAATATCATATAAGGTCAATAAATGAACTGTATCCTCCATGTTCAGAGTATTTCACAAGTCAACACAGTCAGAGCTTGATGGAGATGCAGACAATCAGGAGAAATGTCAAGTATTAGGAAGACAAAGATTTAGGGTGTCTGTAATGTGATGTGAAGTAAGTTGTACATACACTCCTGTTCAAAAGTTGGAGTCACTTAGACGTCCTTTTTTTAAAAAGAAAAGCAGTTTTTTTCAATGAAGATAACATTAAATGAATGATAAATCCAGTGTAGACATTGTTAATGTGATAAATGACTATTGTAGCTGGAAACGGCTGATTTTTAATGGAATATCTCCATAGAGGTACAGAGGAACATTTCCAGCAACCATCACTCCTGTGTTCTAATGCTACATTGTGTTAGCTAATGGTGTTGAAAGGCTAATTGATGATTAGAAAACCTTTGTGCAGTTATGTTACACATGAATAAAAGTGTGAGTTTTCATGGAAAACATGAAACTGCCTGGTTGACCCCAAACTTTTCAACAGCTCAACCTGAATCCCCAAAAAGACACATAAAACCAAAATCATTCATCTGATCTGCTTCAAACTCGACACTACGCTTATTCTGATCTCCAGTTGTAAACCCACCAAGTTTGAAGTGGACCTGATGTACGGTTGTTGATATATATGGAGAACAGGCACCCAGACACACTCCTTGAATTATAGTGAGATATGACTGGATAATTCTTGTCATAGATGAGATATCAACCAATTGTCCAAACTTTTGAACCATAGTGTACATTTGTAAAGGCCATATATATCATAGTCATTTTGACTTTCCAAGACTTGTCTTATAACACCTAATTTTCTAGATAGAATCACTAAAATACATGTGTCTTTGTCACAAAAATCTGTCATACATGTTGGTTGTTTCATCTATTTATTATAGGCCTACCGGAAATATGACAAAATCTACTGTGGTCAGATGAAGCAAAAACTTTGCTACTTGGCCACAATAATCAGAAATATGTTTGGAGGAAATAAGGTGAGGCATTTAACCCCAAGAACACCAAACCTACCATCAAGCATGGAGGTGTCAGTATCATGTTCTGGGACTTTTGAGAAGCACTTCTGAACTGGTTTCAGATGTATGTTGGCCTGATTTTGGACTTTCTTGGGACAGGTGCATGTTTGGTTTCAGTCTTGGTTCTTCTGGTTTTGGATGTGATTTAAAGTTGATTTAGGATTTATTTTACTCTGGATCTGGTCCTGGATGAGGACTTGTTTAGGACTGTCTTGGTTGGGTCTTGGACTTTTTTTAGGAGTAGCTTAGGTTCAGTTTTGGTTCTGATTTTGTACTAGTTTTTGATTTATTAAGACTGGTTTTGTGCTGTTTCTAAAACTGGTTTCAGTTTTGGTTTAGGACTGATTTCAGACTGTAACCTACCCCAGCAGATTTTGACATATTTCCAGAAGACTAAATCTATGAAAGTACCAAAATACCTGATCGTTTTTTTGTACAGAGACACGAGTTACAATGATTTCATCACAGAAAATTAGAAGAATCACTGGAAAGTCAAGACTGCCATGATATACATGGTCTTTGCATCTCTTTGTGTATTTAAATTTTTATTCACAACTTTTTAAAAATCTTCTGCAATCCATACATTTTTAATTTTGACTTCTTAGGCATGAATAAGGCCCATTTTGATGCTGAACACTGACATTAAAAGAAACACTAGTGGCCTTGCTGTTAGCTCAGTTGTGACACAACGTTGGCAACAGAGCAAAGTCTTATTGTAGGAAGTGGTGCATTTTTAACATTCTTACACTTTGTGATCGCAGTGGCTCTTCCAATCCCCTCCTCCATCATGCCTAACAGATGTACACACTCACAGTGGGTGGGAATAAACACAGCCACAGCCAGATTACAGGCTGGCAGTGGGGTGTGTTTGAACTTACTGTGTGTACTTACACCGGTTAAGTGTGTTCCTGTGTTGTAAATCTGTCCTCTGTGACCCACAAAGGCGACCTGACCAGCAAAATTACACAGTGGATAATAGCTTTCGACAGCTTGCAGGGAGGAGAACAGTTGTTTTAGTTTTACAGGAAGGATTAGGCACATTTTGGCCAGTCTGACATTTTATCACTTTGCCAAGGAGTGAGGCGAAGTTATGTGACCATCAGTGTTGGTTTGTCTGTCTGTCTGTCTGTCTGTCTGTCTGTCTGTCTGTCTGTCTGTTAGCAACATTAACGGATTTGGATGAAATTATCAGGGAAAGTCAGAAATGACACAAGGACCAAGTGATTAGATTTTGGCAGTGATGCAGCTTATAGTCTGGATCCACGGATTTGTTAAAGATTTCTGTATCATTGCGAGATAGCGGCATGGCGTCACTGTAAAGTTTGTTTTATGCTTGACATGTCCGTGAGGTCCACGTGTCTCCGGGTAGACGAATTTCATCATTTAGCAGCCACACCGCCTCACACGGTCCTTCTCAAGCAGAAAATTTCGGCGCCTCCAAATTTTTCTAACAATGCGGACAGAACAAATGCGTGGAAAACACACAGTCTATGGGAAAACATGGTGGAAGAACAAGAGCTCCTAGCAGTAGAAGTTGAGAAATACAGGCATTTATATGATTCATCACACAGAGATCACTGTAATAACCGAGTTATGAACAATTTATGGTGTGAAAGTAAAACAAGCTGCTGAAATGCAACTATTCGGTGAAATTCCATGCTGTAAGTGGTGTAAACAATGGCAAACTTCTTCTACTCTAGTTTACTACCGTGGTGTGCTTATGATACACTGCACCCTGCAGTTTGAGAGCAGACACCACAGGGGATATAAAAGCCACAAGCATTCTCGCATTCAGATTCCGATGGTCTCATTTCTGCACGTCACGTTCATGCGGAAAGCATAACCCAGGCTTAACTATGACAACAAGTGAACACTACGTCAGCTGCCTGCTGATGATCACATGATTGTGATCCTACTACAAATCCACTGCTGCTGGCTTATCAGGACTTATCTGTTGGAAATGATACAAAGAACAAATGATTAAATTGTGGGGGTGTTTCCGAGCCCTATCAATTCCTGCTGCCCGCTACATATTTAGGCTACGCGATTCAGTATCCATACATAATGTACACATGCATAACACACACCTGTGCTCAGCGCAAGGTCATTTAGTTTGTGGGTACATCTATATTAAATGGACACATTCTATGTTCTGCTGTGATTTCTGATCATCAATAACTAATAAACAAATGCTGCATTTATCAAAAAAATCCTGCATTTCTGACCATGCCATATGAGGGAATGAACAGCCTTGGAGGAGTGCTACGCTCTCTGAGTGCTTTTCCAGTTGTATAATATGTTAATGTAGCTGGGGGTTGCTAGCAAATCATGCAAGTGATAGTAGGTTACTGTGTCGAGTCGAGCGTGTCCAGGCAGGCCAGTGAAAAAAAACAAACTTGGAAATTCGGAACGCCGGCTGTCATGCTGGAATGATGGCAGTCTGGGAATTCCTTCTTGATGTGCCTTCGTCTTTCCCATTTGCTTCAAACCGCCCTCGGGCCTCTGCGCTTATTTCAAGCTGCAGTCATCATAGTAGGTTACTACGTCGAGGCAAATCTCGCTTCCTTGGAAATTTCACCGTCAATTTGCTGCTGTTGACCTTGTCTCGTAACTCCAGGCGAGGATTTGCTGAAAAGACCCAGTGAGGTAGTTTAGTCACAGAAAGAATAACATGCTGAACATCAGATGTGCTCCGTCTGCACCTCCAGCATGTTCAGATTTATCTCTTAAACCTACAGAATATTGAAATCCAATCTAGAAGCAGACATGTTGGTTCCTTAGTATCCAAACTGTAATCTTAATCTAAATAAGATGATTTTTTTTAAACTGACAAATTCATCATCTTTGCCCAGAAGTTAATAAGTATTTATGCAACAGAAGGTTATAGATTTGATTGCAGTAATCACCCTTTTATTGTTTCCTTAGAAGGTATCTGACCACCCAGCAAGACAGGAACGTTCCCACAACAATAACTAACATTACCTGCAAGTTCTAATAATGTTTGAAGGAAAACATTTTGATCTGATGTTCAAAGAAGGTTTTTAGGGTTTTTATCATTTCTGATAATGTTCCTGTGAGGTTAAAAGTGAACTAAGACAGAACGTTTTAACATTCAGAGGATGTTTGGAGGATGTTGTCAGATTATGTTCTGTGACAACAAAAGAAGAACGTTCTCAAACCAACATTCAGAAAATGTTCTCCAGATGTTATCAAGGCCTCAGTAGGGAGAATGTCTTTTTAAAATAATAATAATTCCTATATTATGATATATTAGCAAATGTGGAACATTTCACCTGCAGTGTTCTGAGGATGTTTTGGGGATGTTGCTGTTGAGAACATTCTTTAACGAAACATTCCCTCAGTGATGACAAAGGAAGGACGTTCTCAATGCAACATCTGGAAAAATTTTTAAGAACATTTTTAGAGCATCTTTAGAGAACTTTATTCTGCCTTTAAGAAGAACATTCTGGGAACTAAAAGAGAACTTTCCACTGAAGACATTTACTAGAACTTTGCAGAACTTTCTCAGAACATTGTTCTCAAAAATTACTCCAAAAATGTTTTTGAAACATTTTCTAAATGTTGCATTGAGAATGTTCTTCCTTTGTTATCATGTAACACTGAGGGAATATTTTGTAGGAGAACGTTCTCAACAGCAACATCCCCAAAAATCAGAACATTGCAGGTAAAATGTTCCACCTTTGTTAACATTGTAAATTACAGGAACATTTTATAAAAACCCATTCTGTCTTCTGAAGCCTTGATAACATCTGGAGAACATTTTCTGAATGTTGGTTTGAGAACATTCTTGTTTAGTTATCATGGAACATAATCTGACAACATCCTCCAAACATCCTCTGAATGTTAAAACGTTCTGTCTTAGTTCACTTTTAACCTCACAAGAACAATATTAGAAATGATAAATATCCTTAAAATGTTCTTTAAACGTTAGATTAAAATGTTTTCTGTCAAACATTATTAGAAGTTGTAGCTAACATTATCCAATGTTGAGGGAACATTCCTTGCTTGCTGGATTACCTGTCCAGCAGTAGAAGCTCAGGATGCAGTAGCTGCACTACTCCAGCTTTAATATGAATGAATACAAATTACCACACAGCTCTTCTTCTCTTCCAGTGGAGGGTCTGCGTGAGGAGGAGATGATCCGTAGCGGCAGTCGAGAGCAGAAGAAGAAAACGCTGCCTGGAGGGTCGGGATCAGGAGATCTGGACGATGTAACAGAAGCTCTGCTGGGGCTGCCGACGATCTTATATCCAGACGCCACGACCACCACTGCTGCTGAAACGACTACAGGTAGGACAAGCACATAATAACATGACATCCACATATACACCATCATCTCAGTGTTACCCGGCAAGGAGGGAACGTTCCCACAATATTATCTACAAGTTCTGACAATGTTTTAAAGACAAAGTGTGACCTAATGTTCAAAGAACGTTTTAAGGATATTTATCATTTCTAATAGCGTTCCTGTGAGGTTAAAAGTGAACTAAGACAGAACGTTTTAACATTCAGAGGATGTTTGGAGGATGTTGTCAGATTATGTTCCATGATAGCTAAAGAAGAACGTTCTCAAACCAGCATTCAGAAAACTTCTCCAGATGTTATTGAGGCCTCAGAAGACAGAATGTGTTTTTATAAAATGTTCCTGTCATTTAAAATATTAACAAAAGTGGAACATTTTATCTGCAATGTTCTACAAAAAGGAAACATAAAATGACAAAAATGAAAAACAAAATGACAAAAACATGAGACAACAAAAGTCAGACAAAAAAGCAATATAAACAAGACAAAATATTACAAAAATGAGACACAAAATGACAAAAATGAGACACAATGACAAAAGCGAGAAATAAAATGACAAAAAAGTAGACAAACGACACGAAACAAAACAAAAAAGAGACAAAAAATTTGACAAAAAAGTTACAAAGCGACAAAACAATGGACAAACGACAAAAGCGAGACAAGAAACGACACAAAAATGACAAATGTGAGAAACAAAATGACAAAAAGATAAGACAAAACACACAAGACAAAAAGGAAACACAAAATGACAATAACGAGAAACAAAACGACAAAAGTCAGACAAAAACAAGACAAAATTTTACAAAAACGAGACACAAAATGACAAAAGAGCAATGAACAATCCTAGTATTTCCCTTCATGATCAAAACAACTTGTCATGGGCTAAGAATTATTTAACATTTATAGTTTTACATATTTACAAATTTGCAATTACTGTCTTTTCGGATTTGGCCTGTGGCCACATGTTTGACACCCGTGATTTAGTCAGACCATTTTAACCAACTTTAAAGCAGGAACAAACCAGCAATGGTTCCTGTTGCAGTGTACATGAAGTGGAACTTTGCCGTCTTGCTGAAGCTAGAAGGCTGATCCTATCATCACTGCATGAGCAGATACAGATCTGTGATGTCAGGTTTGAAACCCAGCAACGCTCTGTGTTCACCAGCATTCTGTAGCCTCTGGCCATGAAGTTAAAAAACTCGCAACACAAGTCTCCAGAGAACATTTCAATCGCTCCACTCTGATCTTCCTCGGCCTCTGTCATTATCACGCTATTTGACAGAGAGGCGGTAAAGGACAGAAATGCTGCCAGCACACAAATACAAACAGGCAAATATACTGTAAGAAGCTTTGACGTGATGATGGATGGTGGGCAAGGCAGGTGGGGACAGGCTTTATCTGTCTGAAAATGTTTATTTGTTAACAAGGAAATACGACTTTTTCTCGCTTTCCCCTTTGATATTCAGGAAATCAGATCAATCTTGCATCAACATGAATTTCCCGTCATGTACAGCCTCTGCTTATCTCGCCGTTATCCCTCCCATTCGTTTGCCCTCTTTCCTCCAGAGCCTCCAGCTACAGAAACCCCCTCTCAACCCCCTGATGAGGCCCCAGAGAAAACCAGCAAAGAGAAGAGGAAGAGGAAGAAAGAAAAAGAGAGAGATCGTTCCAAGGTGGAGAACAAGGAGGAGCAGGGGACGACTCAGGGGAAACTGGCCGAGGACAAACCCCGGAAGACGGCGTTTACTACGCAGCCGGTCACAGGTAAAAACTGCAGTGTTAGAAAAACACAACAGAAAATCAGAGCTGAATTACCACTTCTGATAACGTTTGTCACTATAATGAACCAAAAACAATAGTGGAAGTTGAACAAGTTCCAGTTGTGAACAAAAGCTTACATCCACTTTTAAAGACCTAGTATATCATGGCAGTCGTGAGTTTCTGCTGACTCCTAGAACTGAAGTTTCTGTGTGTTTTGTCACAAAAAGCAATCCTGCATCTTGGTTCTTTCATAGATTTATTATAGGTCTTCTGGAAATATGACAAAGTCTGCTGGGTCAAAAATATACATACAGAAATGCTAATATTTGGTTAAATGTCCATTTTCACCTCAGTTAGGTTCATTTGTTTTCCATCCACAAGCTTCTGGTTGATCGTTGACTCTTCTGGACAGAATTGATGGAGTTCAACTAAATTTATTGTCCTTCTTACTCAGACTTGTTTCTTCATCAGTCCACGGGTTCTTGATGGGTCTAAGTCAGGACTTTGGGGAGACCAGTGTAGAACCTTCATTCTAGCCTGATGGAACCATTTCTTTACCACATCTGATGTATGTTTGGACTCACTGTCTTGTTGAAACATCCAACTGTGTCCAAGATCAACCTTCTGCTAATGATTTTAGGTTTTAATCCTCCTTCTTCATTATTCCATTTACTTTGTGTAAAGCTCCAGTTCCACAGAGCATGATGCTGCCACCACCATGCTTGATGGTAGGTTTGGTGTTCTTGGAGTTAAAAGAGATTCACCAAAGACAGACAGAAACCAGTCCTAAATCATTTCTAAAAAGTTCTAAAACCAGGACCAAAACCCAACCTAAACCAATCCAAAAACGTTCAGAACCAGTCAGAATACAGTCTGAACCCAGTCCAAAACCAAAACTGAAACCAGTTTTAGAAACAGTCTGAAGCCAGCCCTTATAAAGTCAACAACCAGCGCAATATCAGGACCAAAACCAAACCAGAACTACTCCTGAAGGTCAAGTCTAAGACTTGTCAAAGACAATTGGAAACCAGTACTCAGCCAGGACATAAACCAGTCCCAAGAAAGTCCAGAACCAGTCCAACATACAGTCTGAAACCAGTCCAGAAGCACTTCTAGAAAGCCCCAGAGCATGATACTGCCACCACCATGCTTGATGGGAGGTTTGGTGTTCTTGGGGTTAAAGGCCTCACCTTCTCTCCTCCAATCATATTTCTGATCAGTTTTTCTTCCATCTGACCACAGAACTTTCCTCCAGAAGGTCTTTTCTTTGTCCATGTGATCAGCAGCAGACTTGAGTGGAGCATCAATGTTCTGTTTCTAGAGGAAGAACTTCCTTCTTCATGGATCCTCTCAGCTCATGTTGATGTAAAACCCTGTGGACACTGACAGCTGTGTTCCAGTAGCTTCTCATTCATTCAGACCTGCTTTTTGGTGATTCTTGGTTGATTCTTGACCATCCTGACCAATGGTCTCTCAGCAGCAGGTGATAGTTTGTGTTTTCTTCCTGATGGTGGCAGTAACACAATTGGACCATGAACTTTATTCTGACAAACTAATGATTTAGGATCTGAAGCTGCTTTGAAATGGCTCCAAATGACTTTCTGACTTGTTCAAGTCAATAATTCGCTTTTTCAGATCTTTGCTGAGCTCCTCAGACTTTCCCACTGTAGTGTTTGAGTCTAAGGAGTGGATCTAATGGGTTCTATTTAAACTGGATCAGAGGAGTCAGCAGCTGTAGTCAATCGTAATCACTCTGGAAACGTTAAGAGGCTACTAGGACAATTTTAATTAATACAATTTTCTACATCACTAAAACTTAAATTCACATTGCTACTTGCATATTTTTGACTCAATGGATTTTGTCATATTTCCAGAAAACCTTCAGTAAATACATGAACGAACCAAAATGCATGATGGGTTTTTTTTGTGATGATTTGTGATGATTCATATGTTTCAATGGATCCATCATTGAAATTTGAGTTATAGGAATCTTTGGAAACTCAAAACTTCCATGATCTACACTACCATTCAAAAGTTTGGGGTCACTCATGAAATTTCATGTTTTCCATGAAAACTCACATTTTTATTCATGTGTAACATAACTGCACAAGGGTTTTCTAATCATCAATTAGCCTTTCAACACCATTAGCTAACACAATGTAGCATTAGAACACAGGAGTGATGGTTGCTGGAAATGTTCCTCTGTACCTCTATGGAGATATTCCATTAAAAATCAGCTGTTTCTTGCTAGAATAGTCATTTAGTACATTAACAGTGTCTACACTGGATTTATCATTCATTTGATGTTATCTTCATTGAAAAAACCTGCTTTTCTTTCAAAAATAAGAACATTTCTAAGTGACCCCAAACTTTTGAACGGTAGTGTATGTGGTCCTGACAACTGTATGTACGTATGTTCATAACTGTATCTTGAGCTTCAAGGACGTCTGGCCACCATCGTGTTCGTCTCTTCTGTTGGAACATGAAGCTTGAGAGCAGTAAGAAATGTGATGACAGTGTTTCCACATGGGAAGGACAGGTAAAGGATAATGACAGGCCATCCTGTTGGGCTGCAGGGCACATGTGTCCTCTCTGCCTCATAATCCAGGAGAACAGACATTCACATGCATGGAAACTCACTCATGTTCATGTATGAATCGTGTCGACACATGTACGCTCAGTATTTATGGGCATACATGTGGCACTACCTTTTTCCGGCCATCTGTTTCCATGTGCTCGCTAATATACCAAAGAAATAAAAAACTATAAAAAGTGCTGCATAAAGAACAGTTTCAGTTTCATTGGTTGTGTTCTTGTGTGAAGGAAGAAAACCATTTGAGTGCGACAGCGACGCAGCAGCAGACATCATGCTGCTGGTAGACGGTTCCTGGAGCATCGGACGAACCAACTTCAGACGCGTTCGAGACTTCTTGGAGGGCCTGGTGATGCCTTTTCACATCGGACCGAACCACATTCAGATCGGTGAGTGTGGAGGATAGTTAGGGGGTGAAACTATCTCTCTGCCCTTCTGAGAGTCTTATCCATGTGGACAGTGCCACACAGTGGATTTCTTGTGTCATCCACTATTATTCATCATACAGGGTTTCATTTCCAGGCTCATCTTACAACTTCTGCTTGATATTGCTGAAAAAACACAAGTAAAAAGTTGTTGCCTGTAATACATCACAATTTTTTTACAATATTTTATCACCATCTTATTATTGGACAGTCATTTGGAAAGAAGCTGCCAGGAAACATGTAGCATGTGCTGGTGTCAAAGGTGCCCTTTATATTTATTTTTACTGAACACAGCAACAGCAGCTTGTTGTTCTAATGCAGACTCGTAATATAATTTTATCACATTATTTTTTCACATTTGTTCTTTTAAAAAAACGCTCACTAAACCAGACGATTTTCACTTTTTAAAAAATATCTAAATAATATATCAGCAAAGTTAACCCGCATTTTTTCTTTCTGCTAAAAGTGTGTTGTTTTTTTTTTTTATATAATCTAATTTCGATTATTGATCAGCTTGGCACTGAAGCTGTGTAATAGAAAAAGTGGAGTGAGTATTTTATAATACATTCCCACTTCCAGCGCAGATAAAAAGTTAAAAGACAAGAGTTGGACCTCCTTCTTGTTCCTTAAAGGCATGGGGTCAACACTTAACAGCTGTTCAAATCACCTTCTAGCCCTAGCAACCACCTGTTGCTTGCCTAGCAACCATTAGGGACACCATAGCAACCACCTAGCTACCACTCCAAAAGGCCTAAACTGATGCAATTACAATACAATTATAATTTTATGACATTATTTTTGGACATTTAGACAGGCTGCAGACTGATACCAGGCCATGGGTCATGTGGTACCTCGCCACACAGAGAGAATAAAAATGGTTTAATTTATATTTTATTTCTGGCGGAGTCTGCAGGGTGTTTTATTTTGAAAAATTACTTGATCGTCTTCCCGTCCCTTCTGTCTGTGCTTGTTTCCCGCACTTGATGTTAAATGAAGCGGTCAATCTTCCAAAATCTATAAAAAAAACAAACGTCTGGAGAGAATCCTCTGAAAGAGGGAGAGACTTAATGCTGACAGAAGAAAAAGTAAGTAAATGTTTAGCAGTAACAAGTAATTTTATTTGTTTAGGACTCTTTACAAAAAACAAAAAAACAATCATTATTAATATTACTCTGCCACGGAACGCGGTGGAGTTACATGACGATCGGCGTAAGTGAATCCGTCTGTTAGCAACATTATTCAAAAACGGACGGATTAATTAATTTGGATGAATTCTTCAGGGAAGGTCAGAAATGACACAAGGACCAAGTGATTAGATTTTGGCAATGATGCAGCTTATAGTCTGGATCCATGGATTTGTTAAAGATTTCTGTATCATTGAGAGATAGCATCACGACGTCACTGTAACCATGACAACAAGTGAACACTACGTCAGCTGCCTGCTGATGATCACATGATTGTGATCCTACTACAAATCCACCGCTGTGGACTTATTAGGACTTATCCATCAGAAATCATACAAGGAACAAACAATTAAATTGTGGGGGTGTTTCTGAGTCCCATCAATTCCTGCCACCCGCTACATATTTAGGACACGTGATTAGGAATCTGTACATAACAAACACATGCACATGTTGTGGCATTTTAAGATTGAACAAATGATAAAATTAGACCAATAGGATGTGTAAATCAAATTTAAAGTAAACAATGATCTAACTGGAAGACCTGACGTGTCAACTGAAGCTATGAATACACTAAATAATCCTGTGGAAAGCTGCAACCCAATGGAAGCCCATGGAGCCCATATAAGGCATAAGACTGGAAGTACATGCCCTCTCTTCATCTGCACTCATGAGTTAAAAACCAAAGTCATGCTGAGTTAAGCAGAAGTAATGCCAACCTGGCAAAAATAAAACTTTTGATTTCTTCTCACTTTTGATCGATTACATCATATACATCCTGATTGGATCTTAAGACGATGGGTTATGACTTTCCAGAACGGAGGAGGAGTGTTTAGGAGAAAGTACATAAGACGAGATAGCGCTTTGTGTAGTCAGTTGGATTTTGCTCATGTTTGTTCTTACAGCCTCTGTATTGAGTTAACATTATTCGCATCAGACTCTGAAGACTGCTTGAAGGCTCTTTCTTGAGAACTTTTTTGAAGACTCCAACTTTTGATCCAGAATTTATTTTTGACTATATGTTTGACAAAGCTGCCTGAACATCAGTGACCCTGAGCAGGCAGATTGAGTCACAACACATAACACACGCCTGTGCTCAACGCAAGGTCATTTTTTTATTAAAGATTTCATCCATCGGAAATGATACGACTGAGCAGCCTTGGCGGAGTACTGCGTACTCTGAGTGCTTTTCTTGTTTGTCATGTGTGCGATGACTGGTCCGTAGAAAATATCTTTCTTGAATCTGGTCCGTGGTGTAAAAAAAGGTTGGAGACCGCTGTCCTCGATAACAAAGTCTTGTTTAACAAAGTGTTTTTTGGCCCAGGTCTGACCCAGTACAGCGGAGACCCTCGAACAGAGTGGCATCTCAACAACTTCACCACCAAAGACCAGCTGCTGGAGGCGGTGAGGAACTTCAGGTATAAAGGAGGAAACACATTTACAGGTGAGAACACGTCACACTGTGAACCTTCAACGCTCCACTTGTACTGTCAGGGTGTAACCGGGCGTCCATGTTCCCAGGCCAGGCTCTGCTTCACGTCATGGAGGAGAACATGAGGCCCGAGGCGGGAGCGAGGTCCGAAACGCCGTTCTTCCTGGTCCTGCTGACCGACGGGAAATCTCAGGATGACGCCATCGCAGCAGCAAACCGCCTGAAGAACGCAGGCGTGGAAATCATCGCAGTGGGTGAGGAGACAGTTCATGCACTGTGGTTTCTGGTCAGATGTGTCCTCTGCATTTTCATTTCAATGTGGGACTCAAAGCAATCTGGACTTTCTGTTTCCTCAGTGTTACTGGAGTCACATTCAGTTTTAGTTTCACCGCTTAACTCGTCCCACAGCTATAAGTAAACCCCCACAAATTATACGTCAATACGTGTGACTAGATCAGGAAGAGCATGCTGTAAATTTTTCGTTATGTTTTGTACAAAGTTTGAAAAAAAAAAACTGCATTAAAAATTCCATTAAAATGAATGCAAACTGCCAAAACGCAGCCATCTTTAGAACTCTGTAGCTCTGGCATTTTTGACAGTAGAAACTTCAATCAAAGTTTAAACTGGTCACAAAGGTTTGAATGTTATTCATCTGAATTTGTGTTTTGATAACTTTTACGATTTTTATTACTCATTACTAAAGCTTATTACTATTCTTTGGGCCTTTTCTTATAGATTCTTCTGAATACATCAATACATGCAGCTAGATTGGGAATAGCGTGCTGTGGCTTTTGGTTGCGATTCGTTATGTTTTTACAAGATTTGTGAAAAACTGCATCAAAAATCGGCATTAAAATGAATGCAAAGTCTGCCAGAAAACTGCCAAAACCTAGCCATCTTTGGAACCCTGTAGTTCTGGTGTATTTTACACTAGAAACTTCATTCAAAGTTTAAACTGGTCACAAAGCTTTAAAAGTTACTTGCCTAAGTTCGTGTTTTGATAACTTTTTATTACTGAAGTTCATTACTATTCTTTGGGCCTATTCTTATAGATTCTTCTGCGGAAACCCCAAAAATTGCATATGCATATGTGCAACTACATTAAGAATAGCATGCTGTGACTTTTGGTTGTGATTCGTTATGTGCTTTTTTTTTACAAAATTCTTGAAAAACTGGATCAAAAATCCCATTAAATTGAATGCAAAGTCTGTGGAAACTTCATTCAAAGTTAAACTAGTTGCAAGGCTTTAAATGTTTTTCGCCTAAATTAGTGTTTTGACATCTTTTACGGTTTTTATTACACATTACTAAAGCTTATTACTATTCTTTGGGCCTATTCTTATCGATTCTTCTGGGTAAATCTCTACAAATTATACTTCGATACGTTCGACTAGATCAGGAATAGCGTGCTGTGACTTTTGGTTGCGATTGGTTATACGTTTTTGTTTTTTTGTTTTTTTTGTTTTTTTTTAAACAAAATTTGTTTAAAAAAAAAAAAAAAAAAAAAAACTGCATCAAAAATCTCCATTAAAATGAATGCAAAGTTGGCCAGAAAACTTCCAAAACACAGCTGTCTTTGGAACCCTGTACTTCTGGCATATTTTACAGTCGAAACTTCATTCAAAGTGTAAACGGGTCGCAAGGCTTTAAATGTTATTCATCTGAATTTGTGTTTTGATATCTTTTACACTTTTTGCGCAGTCGCAGGTTTAAGTTTTTTTTTTGAAAATTGAGAATTTTCCTTTAGTTAGCATTCTCACTGCACCCAAGCTGTGTGTCTTCCCAGTTAACAGTGGTACAATTTATAAACACTGAAGCACATTTCTGAGTATTTCTTGGGATAATTAAAGAAGAGCATATCAATCGGCAGAAGCTGCACTGGAACACAGACATTTTCTAGATTTATGTTTGTTTTTTTAGAATTTTTTTGTTTTTTTTCAATAGTTAGTTGTGTTCTTGTTAAGTTGTCATTGTTGGGCGCTCTGAGCTTTTTTTCACTGAGTACTTTATGTGCTAATCTAGTGAAAAGTTTTGTTATTAAGGTGTGAAGAACGCAGACGAAGCTGAGTTGAGACAGGTGGCGTCGGAGCCGGTGGATCTGAACGTCTACAACGTCAACGACTTCCCACTGCTCAGCAAACTGGTGGCCCGACTGGTCCACATCTTGTGTGGGAGGATCGAGGACCGCGGCATCACAAAACGTAACGTATCCGGCTTTTCAGTGGCATCTGGTTTTCAAATTCTGACCGTTGTGTTCAGGTCTAAAGTGCTCTGCTGCTTCGTCTCCAGGGATGGAGCCCGGACCCACAGTGGACCCTGCTCTCTTGTACCCGAGCCCCACTGACCTCCGGTTCTCTGAGCTCAGTTCCAGATCAGTGAAGCTTCACTGGATCAATCCTGCCAAACCAGTGCAGCAGTACAGAGTTGTTTACCACAGCACTGAGGGTCAGAGTCCACAGGAGGTCAGAAAAATCCTGCAAATACACAACTTTAGCATTTATGTTCAAAAGTTTGGGGTCATCCAGACAATTCCATGTTTTCCATGAAAACTCCCACTTTTATCCATGTGCTAACATAACTGCACAAGGGTTTTCTAATCATCAATGAGCCTTTCAACACCATTAGCTAACACAATGTAGCATTAGAACACAGGAGTGATGGTTGCTGGAAATGTTCCTCTGTACCTCTATGGAGATATTCCATTAAAAATCAGCTGTTTCCAGCTAGAATAGTCATTTGCCACATTAACAATGTCTACACTGGATTTATCATTCATTTAATGTTATCTTCATTGAAAAAAAACTACTTTTCTTTCAAAGATATGGACATTTCTAAGTGACCCCAAACTTTTGAACGGTAGTGTAGCTTCATGCAAAAACATTATAGTTTCTGCGCTGTTATCAAAAAAATACATGGGATGGGAAAATAGTATCTACATAAATAGTGAATATATAACTGGGAATAGTGTTTTTTATATAAAAATATGCCTGTGATGGTGGTTTTGACCTGACATGAAGCGATGCTTCGTCTTCAGGTTGTGTTGCCTGGTTCAGAGTCCACTGTGCTGCTGGAAGGTCTGTCCTCTCAGACGCTGTTCCACATCTCCATCTTCCCTGTTTATGAACACAACGTTGGCCTGGCGCTCAGAGGAACCGTCACCACATGTAAGACAACTTCACAGCTGAACATTACATTTACCATACAGTTAGCTGTAGCTGCCTATCCTTGGAGAGACTTGTAGGAAGCCTGTTGCAGCTGACAGAGGCACAGTGTTGGTTTTACACTTTCCATTGGATGAAAATGTAGACGGACATGTCTTGTCATAGATTTTCACTGCACCGGGATTGAGTCTTGAGCATCATTTGTTTTTGTGGTATAACTTTTCTTACCTGCTCAATCAGTTGCAAAAATTACAAAAATACCGTTCTTTTTATTTTTGTAACCCAACATTTTATATAAAAAAGTATTTTGTATGTTTTGTATTACTGTGACATGCAGCTGCGTGTGGTTCAGAAAATATCACTAGTTGACTTCTGCATTATCAGTGTTTTGTTAATGTGAGCTCAAAGATGGAACTTTTCATGATGGCTTAAGTACGTTTTTTCAAATAATGACATGATGAGAAATAACAGTAAATGTTTCAGGTTTTTATCCGTAATAGTTCCTCAGATATTGTTGTTCAAACAGCCTTAAATTTCAAGGTGCGAAAAAAATGTGCTAAAATTGAGTCAATGGGCAGTTTTTAAAAAATGTCTTCAGAAAGTATTGAATATATCAGTTTAAAGTCTTCGTACATGTTCATATGCTTTTTTATGCTTTAAAACATTCTGGAAAATCAGAGGTGGTTGAGCAGAAATTGTTTTAAAATTTGAATGATTTGAGATGGATGTCAGCGGGTTTGTTCATGTTTTAATTTTTCCTGTAATGATGCACTTTGTCTTGCTCATCACATTTCCTGAAACTTGAAGGTCCAGCTAGGACACGACGATCAAATGAATGTTTTCTTATAATTGGCCCAAAGTTGGCTGCAGCCGGAATCAGAGTCACGTTTAAAGGCCAAGTATGTACACAACATACAAGGAATATGGTTTTGGCTGTTGGTGTCACTCCAGGAATAAGGAAAAGAGAATAATAAAGTAACTACAGACAAAAAAAGAAATATGCAGATATTTACACATCCAGGAAATAATATATACACACAGTAGCACAAAACAGCAATTTCTAATGTGAGAATAGTGCAAAAACTTTGTACAGGTGTCATATTGTAGCTGTTCTTGTCATGGCTACATAGCAGTATTAGTTTACAGGAGACCATATTTATTTGTTACAAACCACTTGTGATGTTTGCTTCCTCTCCTCACCCTCTATCCTCCCTCTGCCTCCCCTTCTCTCAGTGCCTCTGGCCATGCCGGCCAACCTGAAGGTGACTCCGTCCTCCTACAGTTCTCTGCAGGTGAGCTGGGGTGCAGCACCAGGAGCGACACAGTACATGATCCTGTACTCGGCACTGAGCCACGGAGAACCTGACGACGCCAAGGAGGTGAGAACAGCATCGTTCTGTTTCTGTGTCGCCTGAATGCTGCGAATGAGAAGCTTCATACATGTTTCACAAATGGAATTTAGAATTATAGGACGGAGGCATCAGCATGTTGCGAAAATGTTACACAAACCCCAAACCCAGTGAAGTGGGGACGTTGTGGAAAACGTAAATAAAAACAGCAAATCTTCTTTAACCTATTTTCAGTCGAATACACTATAAAGACAAGATGTTTAACGTTCAAACTGATAAACTTTATTGTTTTTTATGCAAGTATTCACTCATTTTCAATTTGATGCCTGCAACATGTTCCATAAAAACTGGGATAAATAAAAACAAAAAGCTTTGAATTATTATAAAACTCAATGTAAAATCTAACCTTGTGGTGTTCCACAACACTTAGTACTGGGTCCATTAGCTTCTCCATGTGCACATTATAACCCCAGACTACCAAAAAATGCCCAGCATAAAATAACCACAACTAGTCCAAAATGGCTAAAACTTGTCAGAAATACCTAAATTTTGTCCAAAATTAGGTGAAATCTGCAAAGAAGAAGGTGCAAAAATAACATGTCCTTGTGTGCAGTGTTCTGCTTCTAGCTGCACACGTCATTGCAAAACTAGATTCAAAATGTGTCTATAATGGCATAAATCTTGTCAACAATTACCCAAAAATAGTCCAAAATGGCGACAACACTTCTAAAATTCCTAAAATTTGTTATGCAGATTGGTTTGTTCTTCTTGTTTTAAATGTTTTGATTATTGCCGATTACAACTGACTGGCCGATAAAACAAAAATTTCTTTCCCTGATTTACCTGAATGACAGCGGACTTAACTGGGTTTGGAACTGGGACTTCACGACTGTAATACATAGAAGATGGACACAGCCTTTAGCTCTGAAAAGTGAAATACCTTAGACCTGTGTTCTGTCTAAAGGACCAGTTTAGGTGAATGTGGTGCTCCACAAGACTTAGTACTGGGTCCAATAACTTTTCAGTGTGCACATTATAACTTGAATCTGAACGATGGACGATGCCTCCAACTCTGAAAAATTAAGCCCAATTGTTTGTTATGAGAATAAAAATTTACATTATTGTATGTAGCTGCTCAATTTTCAAGTTCTCATTATTATTTTATAGTAAGGGTTGTTAGCATTCTTATTACCAGATGATTATTGTTCAGCCTTGTGAGAGGAAACAACCCTATATGCAGGATAAACTCCATGTTTGTTTTTCTGCCTCTGCAGGAGAAATTCGGAGCCGACCAGACAGTGGTGGAGCTGACAGAGTTACTACCAGCAACTGATTACTCCGTCACTCTTTATGCGCTGTACGATGAGGATCCCAGCGATCCAGTCACTGCTGTTGCCACCACATGTAAGACCTTCCCTAAAATTCTTCTTCTTTTTTTTTACCTCTCAAGTCTTTTTTTTTTTTTTTTTTATTTCCAACTACAAAAATCATCCCCAAATTCTACCACTGCGGGGTAGGGCTGCCACAAACGACGCGTCGACGAATCGCCTGAGCACGATACGTCATCAAAAGCGGAAGTGAGCGCGCAATGCAACAGAAATCACCGTCCGAGTGGAGCGCGGAACACGCATGGACATCCGCGCTGTATCGTGCATATATAGTATATGCACGATGCGGCGCGGATGTCCGCGCCGTATCGTAAACGCGGATGTCCACGCTGTATTGTGCGTATATAATCGCCGCATAGTGCATATACTATATATGCACGATACAGCGCGGATGTCCATGCGTGTTCCGCGCTCCACTCGGACGGTGATTTCTGTTGCATTGCGCGCTCACTTCCGCTTTTGATGACGTATCGTGCTCAGGCGATTCGTCGACGCGTCGTTTGTGGCATTCCTACTGCGGGGCCATAATGAGCAACTTTTGGCTAAGCATAGAGATATTAGTATATTTAATAAAGCTGTGCCAAGATTTACCTTGGCACAGCTTTATTAAAAATGGCTTAAAAATGGTACCATTGATGTGTAAGCTGAGCCAATCAAGCCTTTGATAGTTTATTACCTATTATTGATGACTATGGAACAGAAAATTGTAAAAGAGAAGGTTTACTTTTCAAACATTTTGAAGACCAAATGTCCTCCAATTCTGGAACGACCCAAAAAGATCTGCTGCTCCCATCTTGGTGCTTCCTGTCCTCCCTAAAGCCCCCCTTCCTCCCCCGGTGAGCGTTCAGTTCCCGATGGTCACCCACAGTGGGCTCAGGGTGAGCTGGGTTCCCGGTGCCGTGGACGTCCCCGGACACAGGATCACCTACAGCACCAACCACGGCAGCGACGTCAAACAGGTGAACACACTGGCCTCAGATTAGAAACCCAGAGAGACAAACTTTATACATTTTATTATTTTGAGTTGATCTTCCAGCTACACCTTGGTACGCTGTGATATCAGCACAAAGCACAAACATCTGCAGGCTGTAACATCCGTAATAATTAGCTTTATTAGAGCTTTCTCTCTGGATGCTTTACATGGAACGATCGTTAAGTCAAATTAGAACCAGGAAAAGAATTGAATATCACAGAGAACTTAATAAAGACCTTTTATAACTTAAAATAAATCACTACACAGATACACTTTAAATTACATCACATGTTTAAACACAAAGTTGGTCCAGTTTTAGATTGAACTTTTCATCGTTACAGTGTTTGTTGTAAATAATCAAATGGGTTAAAGTGTTTTAAAGCTGAACAAGACTTTTGATGCGAAAAGTTGGACTCAAACATTCACAACAAAGAACAGATGATGTAACCCAGCTAAAACTTTGTTTTCTCAAAACATTCTGAGAAAGTTACGCTGATGTTTTCAGTGAGAACTTCTCTTTTAGTTCCCAGAATGTTTTTCTTAAAGGCAAGAGGAAATTCTACAGATTCTAAAAAATGTTCTGAAAACATTTTACAAATATTGCATTGGGAACATCCTTCCTTTGTAACATTGTGGGAACATTTTATAGAAGAATGTTCTCGACAGCACCATCCCCAGAACATCCCCAGAACATTGTAAGTAAAATGTTCCACCTTTGTTAATATTTAAATTACAGGAACATTTTATAAAAACACATTCTGTCTTCTGAGGCCTCGATAACATCTGGAGAACATTTTATGAATGTTGCTTTGAGAACGTTCTGTCTTAATTCACTGTTAACCTCACGGGAACATTATTAGAAATGATAAATATTCTTAAAACGTTCTTTAAACTTAAGATTAAGATATGTTCTTTCAAGCATTTTTAGAACTTGTAGGTAACGTTGTGGAAACATTCCCTGGTTGCTCTCTTAGTTCCCAGAATGTTCTTCTTCAAGGCAGGATACATTTATCTAAAGATGTTCTGAAAACGTTCCTGAAATATTTTCCAAATGTTGCATTGTTAGAAATGATCAACATCCTTAAAACGTTCTTTAGATATTAGGCTTAAATGTTTTCTTTCAAACATTGTTGGAACTTGTAGGTAACGTTGTGGGAATGTTGTACCTCTTGCCTGTTCTTGCATTATTACGTATTATACATGATCTGACCGCTCTCTCCAACACCGTGACAGGAATCTCTGCATGAAGCTGTGAGGGATAACGTCACTTTAACTGATTCATGAAGCAGAAATGTTCAATGTTCCACGTCTGAAAGGTCTTTAAATGTTTCCAGGTGGAGGTCAAAGGATTAAACTCGGTGCTGGTGCAGAACTTGTCCTCTCTGTCCAGATATCTGGTTTCAGTCCAGTCTCATTACCCACAAGGCCTTTCTGCTGCGCTCACCAGTAACGTCACCACATGTAAGTAAAGCTTCATATTAGACTGTCTTTGATGCATGAAGTGGATTGTTTAAAGTCCTCATGACTTTGTTACTCCGCCAAGGAGTGCAGCGGAGTTATGTGATGATCAGCGTATTTTTGTCTGTCTGTCTGTCTGTCTGTTAGCAACATTACTCAAAAACAGACTAACGGATTTGGATGAAATTTTCAGGGAAGGTCAGAAATGACAAGGACCAAGTGATTAGATTTTGGCAGTGATGCAGCTTATAGTCTGAATCCATGGATTAGTTAAAGATTTCTGTATCATTGCCAGATAGCGGCACCGACGTCACTGTAACCATGACAACAAGTGAACACTACGTCAGCTGCCTGCTGACGATCACATGTGTAATGCCCTCCACATCTGACGCCAGTTAGTGGCATCCATAGTTCTTGGCATTTCTTCTAGGATTTAGCCTAGCGTATGTAGCCATGTCAGCATCTGTAACCTCAGGCTTTCTGTATAGTGTGTAAATATTTGTAGTGTATCCTGGGTTGTTTCTGTTTAGCCGTTTTGGCATCCAGTCAGTCTTGTAGGAATAGTACAGCTCAGTTAATTTTCCTGCCCCTTGTGTTACTTGGTTCGGGTTAGCTTTGTACATTCATCTGCTTCAGAATGTAGTCTGGTTTACCAGTGTTGTCCCGTCGCTCCAACCTTTAGCAGCTCTGTTTCTCGGTTCACTATAACCTGTGTTGTGAGTTATCCTTGTAAATAAATCATTGTAACTTCGACCTGTCTGTCGAGTCTTAGTTGCCTGCGCGACTGTTTGCATCGGCACTGTAACAACATGATTGTGATCCTACTACAAATCCACCGCTGTGGACTTATCAGGACTTACCTGTCAGAAATCATACAAAGAACAACTGACTGTGGGGGTGTTCCTGAGTCTCATCAATTCCCTCCGCCCGCTACATATTTATGTAACGCGATTCTGTATCCATACATAACATACACATGCATAACACACACCTGTGCTCAGCGCAAGGTCATTTTGTTTGTGGATACATCTATATTAAATGGACACATTCTATGTTGCTATGATTTCTGATCATCAATAATTAATAAACAAATGCTGCATTTCTGACAATACCATATGAGGGAATGGACAGCCTTGGTGGAGTACTGCGCTCTCTGAGTGCTTTTCTAGTTTATTAGTGATGAATACATACACTACTGTTCAAAAGTTGAGGTCACCCAGACAATTTCATTTTTTCCATGAAAACTCACACTTTTATTCATGTGCTAACATAACTGCACAAGGGTTTTCTAATCATCAATGAGCCTTTCAACACCATTAGCTAACACAATGTAGCATTAGAACACAGGAGTGATGGTTGCTGGAAATGTTCCTCTGTACCTCTATGGAGATATTCCATTAAAAATCAGCTGTTTCCAGCTAGAATAGTCATTTACCACATTAACAATGTCTACACTGGATTTCTGATGCATTTAATGTTATCTTCATTGAAAAAAAATGCTTTTCTTTCAAAAATAAGGACATTTCTAAGTGATCCAGAACTTTTGAATGGTTGTGTATTTAACACTGTAAAAGTTCTTTGTCTCCTCTTGTGTTTCGTTCTCCTCCAGTGAAGGTTCCTTCTCCGTCAGACCTCAGAGTGAGTAACTTCTCAGGCAGCGATATCACCGTCCGCTGGGAGGCTGCAGCCGACGACGTTGTTTCTTACCTCATCAAGTGGATTTCTCTGAGTGGAGGAGACCTGAGACAGGTGAGGAGGGAGCGATAAATGTGGAATAAATAATATAAAATGTGAACAAACTGTCAGTCTGTTTGATGTGTTTTAGCTGAGGGTGAACGGCGGCAGTGAAGGAGCGATTCTGGAGGGAGTGGAGGATGATAAAGAATATCAGATATCTCTGTCTGCTCTGTACAGAGATGGAGCTCAGAGTGAAGCTGTGGCCACTCGGTATAGCACCTGTGAGTGACACCAACACACACATTTAGCTACAGATTATTCATTAAAATAATAGCAGCTCTGGAGATTTCTTTTGTCCTGTCTGGAATATTGCAGGATAGTTTTCATGGTTATATGTTTGACTGTGGTTTGGAAAATAGTCTGGTTTCTGTTCTGTGAGCAGCTCAGTGCCACATAAAGTGTTTTTCTTTTTATATTTTCATTGTCAATCAGGACTTCCTGGCTATAAGCAGCCACATAACTCCATGTTCTGCAGAAGCTGAGCTATTACTAATTCTTAAAAGCTATAAACTTCCTCACCTTGAGTCCCTGCGCAGCTCAACAGTTGCTGTTGAATTTCTTTTTGGATTTGCTGTTGGGTTTATTGTCTATAAAAGGCGCTTTAAGGTTCTCAGTTGTTAAATCATTGTTGTTTTCTGTTGCTGCAGTGTCTGGTGGAGGCCCGTCCAGCGTTCTGGTTTCTGAGGAGACGGCGGTCAGCTTCGTGGTCAGCTGGTTGCCTCCCAACGCTCACGTCCTCCAGTATCGGGTCTCGTACACGGCTCTGACCGGATCCGAAGCCCAGGACAGCACCGTAAGACCGACCACGTGCCGCAGAGAATGCTAAAAAACTGCAGATTCACTCCGCCTCTGTTAACGGTGGTTGGTTGTCTGCAGGTTTTGGTTCCAGGTGGTGAGAAGCGAGTGTTGCTCGAGTCTTTACAGCCGGACACCCGTTACAGCGTCCTGGTCACGGCCGAATATCGAAACAGAGAAGGAGGCAGCGGTTCGACTCAGGGAAAAACCGGTGAGTCAAATACAGCAGATTCAAGATCTGAGTGTTTGAAGGAGGCTGGAAAATAACATGTTTTCCGTGGCTTGTACAGGAGCAAACTTTGATTGTTTGCCAAGAGCATAGGAAAACGAGAAACTGTGTTCAGGTTTGATGTGACTATAAAAAAATTAAATATAATAAACAAAAGCAGGCCAAAACTCTACATATTGTTCACATTTTTAAAAAAAGCTGTATTTTTAGAAATAAAAAATAATTGTTTCTTTTACGTCACTGTAAACTGACACTATTTTTTTAAACTGTGTTTAAACCAACAAAAGATATAATTATCTGAGGTTATTTAAAGAAAAAATATGTGTATTAATGACTAAAATATTACAAATCATTTTTTAACTTTTATTGAAGATGGTTTTGGTAAATTACAGATATTATCTAGTAAAATTACAGGAAGAAAAGTATTAATTCACATGCTGACTTCTGTTTTTACTGTATTTAAATCAGCCATAATGTTATTATTTCACAAATATTTGACGCTATCTGAAAGAAAAATTATTTGTATCAAGGACTAAAATATTGAAAATATTTTTTTTACTGTTGTTTTGCAGATTTTCTCAGTTTTGGTAAATTACAAACATGCTAAATCATTTTTAAATTGTTATTGACAAGTTTTTTTTCTCTGTTTTGCTCATTTACAGACACTATCGAGTAAAATCACAGAAAAAAGTATAATTTACATGTTGACTGTAAAAAATAAATAGAAAAAAACAGGCTATAGATACATGTTAAAAAATTGTGTATTTTTATAAATAGTAATTGCTTCTTTTCCAAGGTGTGACTATAAACTGATGCTATTTTTACTGTATTTAAATCATCCAAAAATATAAGTAAAAATGTAGTTATTTGCTGTTGTTAGAAAGAAAAATAGTTTTTATCAGGCACTAAAAAATTGCTCACTATTTTTTAACTGTTACAGATATTATCTAGTAAAACCACAAAAAGGGTATTAATTTACATGTTCACTGTGAAAAAATAAATAGAAAAAAAGGTGTATTTTTAGAAATAGTAATTGCTCCTTTTACAATGTGTGACTGTCAACTGACTCTATATTTACTGTATTTAAATCAGCAAAAAATCTAATTATTTTATAGATATTAACAGCTATCTGAAAGACAAATTCTGTGTGTCAAGGACTGAAAAATTGCAAATTTTTATAAACCCTTATTTCACAGATATTCTGTGTTTGGTAAGTCCTTTGCTGATGATTTGTGTGTGTTTTTGTGTGCTCTGGTGTTTTGTGTTTTCCGTCTCTGCAGCCAGTCTGAGGGTCAGCAGCGTGAGTGTCGTCAGGTCGGATCACTCCAGCATCTGTGTGTCGTGGAGACCAGTTTCTGCTGTGGACGGATATCGTCTCGTCATCCAGTCAGTTAAAGGTAAACAGCTGGAACATCTGGATCAGTCCGGCTCAAACCATCAGCAGCTTCTGCTGCACCTGCTCTGATTCACCTGGAATTATTAGAGCATGACGTCTGGACATTTATAAAGATGTTTATGAATGTTTAGTGAAGTTTTTTCCCTCACATTGAAATTTGAGGCTGTTTCAACAACAGTGCATCAGGAACTGTTAAAGATAAAAACCTGAAATTTTCACTGTTATTTCTCATCATGTCATTGATCCAGAATCTGTCATATTGGATGAGAAGATCAAAGTTATGGGTGAGTTGAACTATAAAAAAGTTTGAAAAGTCCCGTTAACAAACAAGAAAAGCACTCAGAGGGTGCAGTACTCCACAAAGACTGTTCATTCCTCAATTTGTGTATTCAGAAATCACGGCAACATTTGATATAGATCGACCCACAAACTAACTAACTAACTAAATAAATAAATAAAAAATTGCCTTGCCTGAGCACAGGCATGTGTTGTGCATGTATGTTATGTGCAGATACCAAACTGACCGAAATATGTAGCGGGTCGAGTGAATTGATGCAGGTAACTGACACAGCGTTCACTTGTCATGGTTACGATGATGCTGTGCCCGCCACTATATCTCGCAATGGAAACTCTTTAACAAATCCGTGGATCCAGACTATAAGCTGCATCACTGCCAAAATCGAATCACTTGGTCCTTGTGTCATTTCTGACCTTCCCTGAAAATATCAGCGAAATCCGTCTGTTTTTGAGTAATGTTGCTAACAGACAGATTCACAGACAAACGTATGCTGATCGTCACATAACTCCGCTGCCTTCCTTGGCGGAGTAAAAAAAGAATAATGCAGAAGTCAACGAGTGATGGATCGTTCCAGAACTGGACGACATTTGGGCTTCAAAATTTTTTAAAAATTAACCTTCTCTTTTACATTTTTCTGCTCCATATTCATCAAAGAAAGAAAAGAAAAGATAAACTGGAATAAACATAAATAATAAAATACACAGGATAAGAAAATGTGTCAATAATATCTGGGGAATGTAAACACAGGATGAGGCAGTGCAAAGAAAGGTGACTGAGTTCACAGATATTAGTCCAATATTACACTTGGTGGGATTATTTACACAAGAGACAATTTTTTTTTTATATTAAATACTTTGTGATCAAGTGGTTCAGAAAATATCACTAGTTTACTTTTATAATCAATTTTTTTTGGTAATATGAACTCAAAGATGGAACCTTTCATGCCAACTTCACTATGTTTTTTTCATATATCAACTCACCCATAACCAGAGATTATTTGATCTATTTTTCCAATATTCCAGACTCTGAATCAATGACATGATGAGAAATAAGAGTGAAAATTTCAAGTTTTTATCTTGCATAGTTTCTGAGATGTTGTTGTTGTTGAAATAGCCTCAAATTTCAATGTGAAGAACAAGCAGGCAGTGTAAAACTAATACTTGATATCAAACTACAATTTCACAGACACCATTTTAAATATATATCATTTATGATGAAAAACTTTCCAGCACACCAGCGATGGTCCAGCAGAAGGAATGTGATGATTTGAGATGGAAAAACTCATCTGTCTGTCTCAGAAAACACATTAGCGACCGTTAATTTACTCTTTGCACTGCAAAAACTCAAACTCTTACCAAGTCTGTTTGTCTTATTTTTAGTCAAAATGTCTCATCCCACTTGATTTAAGATAAATTCACTTAACAAGTGACATTTCAGCAGATAGAGGGACTTGTTTTAAGACAGTGCATCTTAAATATCTTGTTAAGTCAAACAATCTTGAAATGATCTTGTTTTGAATTAAATTTACAAGAAAACTCAAAATAAGTTTAACCCTCGTGTCGTCCTGCGGGTCAAAATTAACCCGTTTTAAAGTTTGAAAATGTGGGGGGAAAAAAGTATTTTCACAGTGAAACTTCTGATGTCCACATTTTCAACATTTTTGGGAAATTTTTGAACATTTTTAGTAGAAAAAAAAGAAATGTTAAAAATGTTTCTTTGAGAACATTCACAAAATAATCAACCAAAATCCAGCAAAATTCGCTGGATTTTGGTTGATTTTTTTCTGAATGTTCCTAAAGAAAATATTAGAAGTTTTAGTGATATGTATGGAATCACTTTAGATATTTTTAGGATTTTTTTGGGAAGATTTTTACTAATTTTTTGAAAATGTTTGCAAGAATTTTCTTGCCAAATTTGGGGGGATTTTTTTTTTTTTTTTTTTTTTTTAAATAAAACTTTTAAGGGAAACTTTTAAGGAATTATTGGAATTTTCTTCCTGAAGGTTTTGCAATTTTTTAGAAATTTGGGGAATTTTCTTGCTGATTTTTATGGATTTTTTTCAGACAAGGAAACAATATTTTTTTGGAGCCCATAAATGAGAACAAAAGGAGGGTTAATACATCTCAAATTAGGAGGTTACATGAAAACAAAAATCTATTTTTAAGTGAAAAACTGCATTTTTTTAAGCATATCTGGCTTATTTTAAGACATCTAAGCTTGACAATCCTGGTAAAATATAACTTATTATAACTTATTCTATTCTATTCTATCATATCTAATTTCAAGAAATCTTACCAAGCCATTTTTCACTTGTTCTATTGGCAGATTGTTTTCACTTATTTCAAGGTGAAAGTTCCTTGAAATAAGTTTTTTTCTTGTTTTGAGAGGGGCATTTTTCCAGTGTGGTGTATGTGTGTGTATGAATCCTGTCGATATGTACAGACAAGCAAACGAAGCAGGAAGCTGTGGATGAGTCCAGCAGCAGCCACTGTTTCACTGATCTGGAACCTGGGATTCTGTATCGCATCAGCGTTCATTCACTTCTGGGCTCAGCGGAGGGCACCGCCGTCTCCATACTGCATCCTACAGGTGACTTTAGACAGAGATTACATGTTAGACACCCATCAGCCACAATGGACGAGCCAGAATAGCCAGAATAGATTGTTGTAGAAATTTTTGATTTGGAAAACCATTATTTTATGTCACAATGTAAAAACATGGAGATTTTAGTGCTTTCTTTGCATCTCGACCACTTTAGACCAGGTTCAGATCAAAAACCAGTGAGTTTTGGTGGATCAAATCTGTAATAGATTGTCATACAAAGGCTAAAGACTCTTTGGAAAACCATTTATTTTGTTGAAATGTAAAGAGATTGAGATTTTAGTGCCTTATTTGCATCTGGACCACTTTAGACCAGGTCCAGACCAAAAACCTCTATGCTTAGATGGGTTAAATCTGGAACTGACTGTCGTACAAAGGTTAAAGACTCTATAAAACATAGTTTTTGATGTGGAAAACTGTTATTTTATGTGTCACAATGTAAAAACATGGAGATTTTAGCGCTTTTTATGCATCTGGACCATGTAAGACCAGGTCCAGACCACAAACCAGTAAGCTTCGATGGATCAAAACTTAACAGATTGTCATACAAAGGCTCAAGACTCTTTAAAACATAATTTTTGATTTGGAAAACCAGTATTGTATGTGTAAGAATGCAAAAACATGGAGATTTTAGTGCCTTTTTTTGCATCTGAACCACATTAGACCAGGTCCAGATCAACAATCTCTATGCTTAGATGGGTTCAGTCTGGAATTAATTGTTGTGCAAAGGCTAAAGAATCTTCAAAACATAATTTTTGATGTGGAAAACTATTATTTTTTGTGTTGAAATGTAAAGTCATGGATATTTTAGTGTTTTTTTTGCAGCTGGACCACATTAGACCAGGTCCAGATCAAAAACCAATGAGCTTAGGTGGGTCAAACCTGTAATAGATTGTCATACATGGACTGAAGACTCTATAAAACCTTGTTTTTGACATGGAAAACCATTATTTTCTGTGTCAAAATGTAAAAACATGGAGATTTTAGTGTGATTTTTTATTTATTTTTTGTATCTTTTGTTGTGTTTTGTTATTTTAGCAACATCTGGCACCAAAATGTTCCTCAGGATAAGTAAAGATTTATCATAATTGTGGGAAATCAACATCAAAGCTGCTGTTGCTTCCATAAAATGCCATCTAATCACTCAGAGTATATTAATTTTAACAATATAACCTAAAATTCCGGATGATTTTGTGGTTTTTGAACATGTTCTTTTGGGTTTTGCTTGTTTTTCAGCCACAGCTCCAGCCAGACTTCCCATCCATCCCCGGCTGTACCCGATACACAACGAAGGTGATCAGTCTTTAGGCTGCGCTTTAATTTTCATTATTTTTGTCGCTGTTCAACCAGCAAAGCAACGAGTACATCAGTTTTGATATTTCTTTCTTTTCATGAGTGAAAATTGCTTGTTGCTGTTGATTTAGACCTCAAAATAAACTCTTATTTCCTAAATAAGCTCCAAAGTAGATAATAATAATAATTATTATTATTGTTATTGTTGTTGTTATAATAATAATAATAATAATAATAATAATAATAATAATAATAATAATAGCTTTATTTATACAGCACCCTTAAGAACAGCACTTAAGTGCTTTGACAGTTAAAACATAGAGACAATCAAGAAAGACAAAACCAGACAAATAAAACAGATAATAAAAATGATAATAATAATCAGTTAAATTAATAATTACATAGATTAGGACGCATCAAACAAAGGAACTTGGAAGTTTGATTAGAAATTCAAAGATAGAGAATTAAAGAAGAATGTTAAACAAACAGGTAAATAGTACAAAAATACAGAATATAACACTAAAATGCTAATTGAAGTTAATAGTAAACTTCACATAAGTTTATAAAAGTGGGTTTTAAGGAGAGATTTAAAAGACTTTACTGACTCCAGCAGTAATATATTCCAGCTTTGTATCACAATTAGTTCAGTTTGTGCATCATATCAGATAAAACATTCCTCTAGAGTTGGTATTTTCTCTTCCTCCTGGTTTGTTTTTATTTCCTGTAACGACTCAATGCTGCCCTCTTGTGTTGCAGTTTGCCCTGAAGTCACCATCAGAAACAGCATCGTTAAAGGTGAGACAAACGCACGATAAACAATAAACAAACCATCCTGTTTAGTCTGAAAACTTAAAGCCGGCCATGTTTCTGTGGAGTTCAGGCTTCGACATGATGGAGGCGTTCGGTCTGACTCCTAGAGCTCATTCATCAGTCGAAGGCGTCGCAGCCGAACCGTTCGTCTTCAACACCATCCCGACCTACAGTCTGTACAGAGACGTCCAGCTCACTCAGAGCACCAAGTGAGGCTTCGTTCTTTACTGATTTCAACATTTATCCTCTGCTCAACGTGGTATTTTTGCTTCTATCTTGACATAAATGCATTGATCATCTCTGAATCCATGTCTCCAAAATTAACACGTCTTTAGCCACAATATCTATATTAGTAACCTACAGTAACTTATAATTCAGTTTTTATTGCATTAATTTTGTTATTCACCATAATTAATAACAGTGTAGACTCTTTCTTTAATATATATTATCGTGACATACTTGCATAATGTCGTTCATAACCCTTTTGTGTTCCTCTTGACCTGACTTAACTGTTCTATCTTGTTTTTGTTGCATGTTTGGGATCATATTCATGGAATTTCTCTTCTAATTTGATCACATTTGGTTTTATTTTGATCATATTTGATTTTATTTAGATCCTATTTGGTCTTATTTCGATCATATTTGGTCTTATTTCGATCATGTTTGGTCTTTTTGATCATACTTGGTCTTTGGTACCATGAAACTATTTCACTGGGATGAAATTATGGTGGAGAAAAGGAGTCAATGTGTTTTGTAAACAGCCAAAATTACTTAAATGATTTGTATTTATTCCATGTTTCTGTCAGTAAAAGATGAGGCTGATTAATGTCTATGTTTTTCTTTTTGTCCAAAAATACCATGAAACAACCAAAAACAACATGTGTTAGTGTGTATCTTGGTGTTTTGTGGGTCAGATTTCACTTGTTTGTATTAATGAAGGAACAAGTCAGCCGGTACAACAGCTCACTGGTGTGTTTTTAATACATTTAATCCATTTTAATACACAAAAACAATACTTGTGAGTGGAAGGGGTTCAATATTTTTAAATTTAAAAGATGTCTGAAGACTTGTTCCTCCTGAAATCCAGATTTTTCCTGACATGATCTTGCAGTTTACCATCTTCCAGCACTCACTTGGACAGAACGTAAACTCTGATGGTTTCTTCCAAAGCAAACCTTTACTCTTGTTTGAATTCACTCGTCTCTTTCCAGGTTCATCCACCCTGCAGGCTTCTCTCCAGAACACACCATCAGCATCGCCTTCCGCCTGCTGCAGGAAACACCCAGAGAACCTTTTGCTCTCTGGCAGCTCACCGACAACGACTTCCAGCCGAAGATGGGAGTCGTCATCGACCGTGAGTAACTTCTCTACAACTCTTTAGCTGGCAAAGGTTCAGAATTCTTTTAATCTCACATTCTGTCATCTTATTTTGATCATATTTGGTCTCATTTTGGTTGTATTTGGTCTTATTTTGATCATATTTGGTCTCATTTTGATCGTGTTTGGTCTTATTTTGATCATATGTGGTCTTATTTTGATCATATGTGATCTTAGATTGATTGGATTTGGTCTTATATTGATAATATTTGGTCTCATTTGGATCACATTTGGTTTTAATTTAATCATATTTGGTCTTATTTTGTTCGTATTTGGTCTTATTGTGGTCGTATTTGGTCTTATTTCAATCATATTTGGTCTTATTTTAATCGTGTATGGTCTTGTTTTAATCATATTTGGTCTTATTTTGATTATATTTGGTTTTATTTTGATCGTATTTGGTCTTGCTTTGACTATATATGGTCTTATTTTGATCATATTTGGTCTTATTTTTATTGTATTTGGTCTGATTTTGATCGTATTTGATCTTATTTTTATTGTATTTGGTCTGATTTTGATTGTATTCGGTCTTATTTTGATCGTACTCGGTCTTACTTTGATCATATATGGTCTTATTTTGATGATATATGGTCTTATTTTGATGATATAAGGTCTTACTTTGATCATATATGGTCTTACTTTGATCATATATGGTCTTGTTTTGACCATATATGGTCTTATTTTGATCAATCTGAACCTGTGTGTGCTATTAAAAGAACATGTTCTTTCCTCACCAGATGTAGCGATATCTAGCTACGACAGACAGTGCACATGAGATTTCAGTTGCTCCAAAATCTCTTTATTTTAAATTGTAAAACTGCAACACACAAAAACACAGCAGTCAGAGTATGAATTACAAATACATGACTTGAACAAAAAGACATCCACACGCCACACCCCACAACAAACCATCATCAGGGCTTCCCCAACTCTGAATTTGCTGGCCAATTTAAGTATTGGAATTAGCCTGACGAGCATCAGAAAAGTCCGCTAGTTTAAATGCTAAAAAATGCTAACACTTCCACACTGTCGCCATAAAACTCGCATTTCCTTAAATAACTTTTAAAACCTAAAGTTCTGACTTTTAACTTACTTATAGGTTCCTATGTGAGATTGTACTCAATTTAAACTTAAACTTACAGCCTTATGTGGGCCAGGACGATGCGGGAACGACTGCTCTTCGGTCATGACAGTTACACTGAACTTCCTGTACTGAGCTTCCTGGAGTGAACATAAAACTCGCCACAAGGGGGCACTGCGAGCCCACACAAAGGAAACTTATCTTTGTATTACACTAGTCATCACAGAACAAATCAGCCCATACAATATGATATGAAATGGTGTTTGACACATATACAGTACAGTAGATGGGTTTCTTTATTTTGAAATTAAAAGATTTTTCTGCAGGCTTATTTTACTAAAAGAAAGGAACAAACTGACTTTTTTGGATTACCCAAGATGCCAACATCCCATCTTTAGTGTTTTTTCCAAGACAAATAAAAGGTGAGAGTTTCTAATCGGCTGTATTTGTGTTTATTTTCCACAGCGGCGACCAAACATCTGCTGTACTTCAGTCTGGACTACAGAGGGGAGGTTCAGGAGCTGACCTTCGACCAGCCGGAGGTTCACCGCTTGTTCTACGGCAGTTTTCACAAGGTGAGGTAAAAACCTGCTGAACGGGTCTCAGAGGACAATAGAAGCTTCGTTTTCACTCAGCGGGAAATTCCTTCCTATTCCACATTTGTGCATTTTCTAATCAAACCGAGATGTGAAGACGAGCAGTGAGAAGAAATTTAAAACTTTAGTTCAACTCTCAGGTCTGTGACGGCAAAATATTGAGAAACACATGAAAGAGTCTTTTTGAATATTTTTGCCAAAAAGTTACCTCTAAAAAACTAACTACAACACAGAGAGAAATTTTATATGTATATATGTATATATTATATGTATATTTTACTCAATTTAAATTTAAAAAAAAAAAAATCCTTCAGTCTTATTTCATATTCTGCCTATGAGTCATGTAGAGCAACTCCTTTGATTTTAACCATCAGTGAAGAATTTTTTCATATGAAAACAAACTCTTTAGTTCATTCCGTTAAAGCAGGTTCTGGGGTTTTTGTTTAATGAAATGGATCATATATGGTCTTATTTCAGTCATATTTGGTCCAATCTTGGTCATATTTAGTATTATTTTTGGCAATATTTGCTGTGGTTTTGATCGTATTTGGTCTTATTTTGATCATATTTGATCTCATTATGATCATATTTGATCTCATTTTGATCATATTTGGTGTTATTTTGATCATATTTGGTCTTATTTTGATCGTATTTGATCTCATTTTGATCATATTTGGTGTTATTTTGATCATATTTGGTCTTATTTTGATCGTATTTGATCTCATTTTGATCATATTTGGTGTTATTTTGATCGTATTTGATCTCATTTTGATCATATTTGGTGTTATTTTGATCATATTTGGTCTCATTTTGATCATATTTGGTCTTATGTTGATTATATATGGTCTTATTTTGAACATATTTGGTCTTATTTAGAACGTATTTGGTCTTATTTTGATCATATTTGGTGTTATTTTGAATGTATTTGGTCTTATTTTGATCGTATTTGATCTTATTTTGATCGTATTTGGTCTTATTTTGATCGTATTCGATCTTATTTTGATTGTATTTGGTCTTATTTTGGTCATTATGGTTTTATTTTGATCATATTTGGTCTTATGTTGATCATATTTGGTCTTATTTTGATCATATATGGTCTTATTTTGGTCATAATTGGTCTTATTTTGATCATATTTGGTCTTATTTTAAATGTATTTGGTCTTATTTTGATCTTATATGGTCTTATGTTGATCATATATGGTCTTATGTTGATCATATATGGTCTTATTTAGAACGTATTTGGTCTTATTCTGATCGTATTTGGTCTTATTTTGATCGTATTTGGTCTCATTTTGAACATATTTGGTCTTATGTTGAACATATTTGGTCTTATGTTGATCATATTTGGTCTTATGTTGATCGTATTTGGTCAGTTTTTTTTATTAAGTGTTTTTAATCTGTAATTTTCTTCTACCTGCAGGTTCACCTGTCTGTCAGCCAGGTGAGTGTTTCTCTGTCTGTGGACTGTCAGCATGTGGGTGAGAGACCGGCTCGTCCTCTGGGGAACCTGCCCACCGACGGCTTCGAGATGTTGGGAAAACTGGTGAAGACCCGAGGACCTAACAGTGGATCTGCACCGGTACTTTCTATATATTCCTCCATTATGATCCATCCTGTCGATAAACTGGAAACTCTGGACGTACATAAAAAACCAACATGAGTCTCCTGTTCTTTTTCAGTTTCAGCTGCAGTCCTTTGAGATTGTCTGTAACACCACGTGGGCTTCAGAAGATACCTGCTGTGACCTGCCAGGAGTGGTCAGTGTGTTTCCATTTACACACTTTATTATTCCAGAATCTTTCATCGGTATAATCTGGCAGTAAGCACCACACCACTAACCTATTCTAACATTTATTGACTCTGAGAACTTCTCATACAATTTTATTTCTTCACTCTTTGATTATTTTAACTTTTTTTTTTTACCACTTCAGCGAAAAGCAAACATGTCGGTCGACTCCAGTTAGTTCAGAACCAAGAAACGTGATCACATCAGTCCTGTTTTAGCCTCTTTACACCATTTTAGGATAGATTTTAAGATTTTATCATCACTTTTAAAGCCCTTCATGGCTTCTCTCCAAGTTTTATTTCTGGTGTTTCAGTATTTGATGCACATTTTGCAGAGGAATCTGTTTTGATCCTGATTTTATTTGAGTTTTTATTATGTTGAAACCGTCTTTTTCTTTTCTTCTACCTCTTTGACTCCTCTATGTTGGTTTTATTCACCTTGTTGTGCATTTTTTTCTGGTAATTTCTAAAATTTTTGTGCCTCGTCTGTTTTATTTTGTTGCACAGTAAAGAACCTGGATTCTTAAAGGTGCTTTATAAATGCAGATTGTCATGACAGCTGGTGGCTTCAGGGTTATCTTTAAGTCTTTAGTGCTGTTGTCTCCTCCTCAGAGAGATGAGGAAAGCTGCCCAGCTCCGGCCTACAGCTGTACCTGCTCCTCAGACGTTCCTGGAGCTCCTGGCGTCCCTGGACCCGTCGTACGTCACCACGAACCCTCACATCCAACCACAGAATGAAAGAGAGCACATTAAATCATTTTAAAATCATTTTCAACATGTTAAATTCACTTTTCTGTCAGGGGAGGCCGGGTCCTCGTGGTGAGAAAGGCGATAAGGGAGAGCAAGGCCAAAAGGTGAGACGAAATCTTTTTTTTCAGACCTTTTAAAAGAGGCAGTCATGGCTTTATTTCAGTGTTTTTAGTTTATGTTTTCATCTTGTCTTGCTATTTGGCATATTAAAGTACAACATAAGCCGACCTAAAGAGGAAAAACTGACGGGGATCTAAATGTGAAATATTTCATATATGAAAGAAGTACGATGAATGAAAAACGTTTATTGCTGTCTGCAAAAAAAAGTATACATGCAAATATTTAACTGAAGTGTGTTTAAACACAATACAAACAATGCAACTGCAATAAAAAGGCTGCAATTTACAGTACAGCATGTGTGACCAGGGTTTATTTCTATTATTACTCCACCAAGGAGGCAGAGCCTGATGTGATGACGTCTGTCTGTCTGTCTGTTTGGGGATTAGGATTCAATTTTTTAGGGAAGGTCAGAAATGACACAAGGACCAAGTGATTAGATTTCAGCAGTGATGCTGCTTATAGTCTGGATCCACAGATTTGTTAAAGATTTCTGTATCATTGTGAGATAGCAGCACAGTGTCACCGTAACTATGACAACAATTGAACACTACGTCAGCTGCCTGCTGATGATCACATGATTGTGATCCTACTACAAATCAACCACTGAGGACTTATCAGGACTTATCCATCAGATAATGATCCAAGGAACAACTGATTAAATTGTGGGGGTGTTTCTGAGTCCCATCAATTCTCTCTGCCCGCTACATATTTAGGTCACGTGATTCAGTATCTGTACATAACGTACACATGTATAACACACATCTGTGCTCAGCGCAAGGTCATTTTGTTTGTTTGTACATCTATATTAAATGGACACATTCTATGATCATCAATAACTAATAAACAAATGCTGCATTTCTGACAATGCCATATGTGGGAATGAGCGGCTTTGGAGGAGGACTGTGCTCTCTAAGTGCTTTTCTAGGTTTCTGCATGTAACAGAAACATGTAAACACATTGTAGTGGATGTTGTTGTTTTGAAGCAACACTTAACGGACATCCTTGTGTTGATGTTCTCAGGGTGAAGTCGGTCCTCCAGGAAAGTCTGGGTTTGAGGGAGGCCTTGGACTGGTGGGCAGCGCTGGGCCTCGAGGCATCACGGTGCAGGGAAAAGTGGTGAGTAGCTTTACTCAAACTGCAGATTTATTGAAACAAGGCGAACAAAAAAGAGGTGGCTGGCGGCCCAGGACAAATTCATCTGTAACCGAAGAAAGAAATTCAAAAGAAGATCATCCAAAAGCATATGGAGACACATGAGAGCTTAACAGACAGAGATGTACACGAAGTTAGCAAACAGGTGGAAAACGAGCAGGTAATCTGTAAGACAAAACAGGAAGTAACAAGGAACACAAAGAGAATCCAGCAGGTGAACAGAAAGTTAGCAAACAGGAGACAAAACTGGATGAACTGGTGTAGAACAAAGGAAGATGCAGGACTAGATATAACCTGAGAACTAATGGGGAAACTAGAGACACACCAGGAGACAGATCTTTACAAAATAACACAGGAAATAAACTAAACAAATCCCATTTCACACTCATTTTTTTAAATTGCACATCCTTGATTCTTTTACTCAACTTTTAAATCACCTTGCATCTTAGTCCCTCCCACCAGAGATTTAAGGTGAGATTCAGTTAAATATGACGCAGCTGTATCACCTATCCGTTGTTCTGGGTTAGGGTTAGGGTTAGAAGATTAAGATGTCCTCTGTTATGATGCACCAAGATTGATTTTGGGGTGAGTGGCCAGAGGATCCAGGAGTGGAGGAGGCTGAAATTAGTGAAATGAGCCTGACAACAGGAGGAATTTAAAAAATCAAAAGAGGGTTTTTCTTCAAAATAAAACAGGAAAAAATTCAACAAAACCCCAGATTGTGACACTGTGTATAGCGGCAGTATGTTTCTGAACTGAAGATTTCTAAATGTAATCGTACAAAAGTTATACCAGCTGACATATTTTTCCTGCTAGGGTCCACCGGGAGCAAGAGGAGATAGAGGAGATCCTGGGCGACCTGGAGTTCAGGTGAGTTAAACACAAAACAGCATCGAGTCTTAGTATTTAAAAGTTCATTCATCTGCTTCTAACTGCGTCTTCGTCCGACCTCCTTGTTCTCTTCACCTGCAGGGTTTGCCGGGACCTCCAGGACCAAAGGGGGAAGAGGGGATCCCAGGCCCCAAGGTGAGCTGTTTATTACCCGCTAATGTAGAGCAGTCGATGTTCTTCATCCTGCTGAGATGTTCTCATCTGTCTGTTTCACAGGGAATCAGGGGTCTCGAAGGGAACATCGGAGTACCGGGAACCACCGGACCTCGGGTAGGATTTCATTTACATCCGTTTATGAACATTTTAGTCTAGATCAGGGGTGTCAAACTCATTTTAGTTCAGGTTCCACATTCAGCCCAATCTGATCTCCAGTGACCAATAAAATCACAGCATAATGACCTATAAATAACCACAACTCCTAACGTTTTCTTTGTTTTAGTGCAAAAATGTTCACTTTTAAGGAACTATCTTTTTACAAAACATTATGAACAACCTGAAACTTCTGAAGAAAAATAAATTCAGTTTCAACACTATTATGTCTCAGTTTATCATTTCCACATTACAACTTCCAGATCACAGAGTGTCTAAAAGGAACACAACATTTAGTCACAGCTATCTGGAACTGAATGATGTAGTATTTTACTGTATGATCAGAATGACAAAAGTCAGACAAAAACAAAAACAAAAACAAGACAAAATATTACAAAAATGAGACACAAAACAACAAAAGTGAGAAACTAAATGACAAAAATGAGACAAACAGCATGAAACGAAACAAAAAAGAGACAAAAAAGTTACAAAATGACAAGAAAATGGACCAATGACACAAACGAGACAAAAACAATACACAATAATGATACACAAAACAAGGAAGAAGAAAAACACAAAATGACAAAAAAACATGAGACGAACTACAAAAGTCAGACAAAAATAGACAAAAACAACAAAAACAAGACAAAATATTACAAAAGTGAGACACAAAATGACAAAAGAACAATGAGAAATCTAGTATTGTACTTTATATTCTAAACAACTTGTCATAGGCTGGGAATTATTTTAAATTTATAGTTTTACAAATTTACAATTTACATGTTGCCTCATGTTTGATGCCCCACAAAAGATCTACATGTGTTCTTACGAAATCTATGTTGAAATATGTATGAAATTAAATGCTGGTGTTTTTTGTGACCTCTAACCTTTCCTCTGGTGTCAGTGGAGGAGAAAATGTACATTTAAAGGCATAAAATGTACAAAATCTAATTGCATGATGTACATTTAACTGTCAATTTCAGACACAGCATAAGTGTTCCTGCAGCACCACCTTCTGGCCAGAGAGTTTATTTGTCAGCTGAAGGATCGTTACTGTAGTTCTACACAGCAAACCTATGAATATTTCTCATTTTTTGACAGTAAATGTGTTGTTTTCTAATATGAAAGTTGATGAAAAGCTGTAGAATTTTAAATATGAGCTTTTGATGTGAGCTCTGTGTTAGTAGTGATGTCAATAATAGTGTCTCTGGCTGTATGTTTATTAGACGTCTGCTGTTTAACCCATTCATTTGTTTACCTGGTTCAGGGTTTCCAGGGGATGCCGGGATATCCGGGGCCGATAGGGGAGAGGGGCCCTTCAGGACCTGTTGGACCGACGGTACAACCAGAAACAGCAGCAGGAAAACTATCTGTCCTCATATGTGGCAGCTTATCTTTACACTTTTATGTATTTCACCTCTCAGGGTCTGCCAGGGAATAAAGGGGAACGAGGAGAGAAGGTGGGTTCTAGCTTCAAAATCTCTTGTTTATTGCATTTTTTCACTGGTAGTAAAATTTCTCAATGATTCATCAGCTTTCATTGGATCCATAGTTGGTGTCTCTGCTAGATGGATTGTGTTCATTTTGCCGGTTCTTATTTGAGAATAGCGTTACTTTTTAACTGACAACTGAGTAAGCAAAAGATGGTTTTTACCTTGCTGACATGTTTCAGCTGCATCTGCAGTCTTCCTCAGAGCGTCATCCATGTGAGGACGTGTCTTTTATCAGCTGACGGATCTTTCCGGATCTGTCAGGCCGTCCGATGGTCTCTGGAGGAGGGAGGTGTTAGAGGGTGTAGGTCCCCTCATCCCGGTTCATGGAATTGCTTCCCTGCTTCCTGTTCTCTGTGTTCTGTCTAAGAAACAGGAGGAGGAAAAACACATCAATAACGCACTCACACACTGTCAATGTCCAAAATGTGCCATAAACAAAGGAAAACAACAAGTCAGGAACAAAGAGAAGCAGCAAAAAGAAAGAAAAAGAAAACACAGAAAAACAGGTCAAAAAGAACAGCAACATAATCACCATTCCATATATCCGAGGGATAACGGAACCGCATACAACACTCCGACAGCTACTAGAACAGCCTAAAGACAAACCAGAACCAGACAGTAAATGTAACGTCATATATGAAAGTCCATGCAAATCATGTGAGAAAACATACATCGGAGAAACAGGAAGATCATTGAACACAAGAACAAAGGAACATCAGACAGAATGTGAAAAGGAAACAGCTGGATTGACAAGAACAGAAAAGACAAAGCCAGACAAGAAAAGTCTAAATCAGCCATCATGGATCACCACTAAAGAAATAACCACATCATGGACTGGGACAAAGGGAGGATCATAACATCACTGGCTAACAAATACAAACGATGGATTAACCCTCCTGTTGTCTTCATTTACAGACACCAAAAAATATTATTTCCTTGTCTGAAAAAATCCAAAAAATCAGCAAAAAATTCCCCAAATTTCTGAAAATTTGCAAAACTTTCAGGAAGAAAATTCCAATAATTCCTTAAAAGGTACCCTAAAAAGCTTTATTTAAAAAAAAAAAAATAAAAAATTTGGCAAGAAAATTCTTGTAAATATTTTCAAAAAATGAGCAAAAATCTTCCCAAAAAATCCTAAAAATTTCTAAAGTGATTCCATATGTATCAGTAAAACTTCTAATATTTTCTTTAAGAACATTCACATAAAAATCAACCAAAATCCAGCGAATTTGTTGATTTTTTTTGTGAATGTTCTTCAGAAACATTTTTTACTTTTCTTTTTTCCACCAAATAAAGTTCAAAGATTTCCAAAAAATGTTGAAAATGTGGACATCAGAAGTTTCACTGTGAAGATATATAGTTTTTCCCACATTTTCAAACTTTAAAAGGGGTCAATTTTGACCCGCAGGGTTAAGGAGGCCATAGAGATCAGGAAGCAGGCGAGCAGTTCCAGTAGAGGACTACATCCTCTAACACCTGGACTACATCCTCCAGAAACCACCGGACGGCGGGGGGCGTGGCCTGACAGATAAAACCTGATAAAAAACACGTCTTCAACACATCAGATGACGCCCTGAGGAAGACGACAGATGCGGTTGAAACATGTCAGCAAGCTAAAAACCATCTTTTCCTTACTGAGCTGTGGGTTAAAAAGTTCCGCTGTTCTGTGGTGACCCTGCTGATGTTCTACAGGGAGAACCTCAGTCCATGGCCGTGATCTACCAGCTGGTCACACAAGCCTGCGAGCAACTAGTACATAGTAAGTAGAAAGCATGAAAAACAAAGAAACTAGGACTCACTGGAGCATGAAATAAAGATACAAAACGTTTTATTGCTTTTTCAGAGGAGGTGTTGAAGCTGGACATGTTCATTAACGAGATCAGTCGTAAACCAGCTCCCATCGAGGAGCCGGTGGGGCCTCCAGGTGAACCAGGTATACCAGGACCTAAAGGCCCACCGGGCGCCAGGGGCAACCAGGGGAATGTTGGGGCCAGAGGGAGACCTGGGAGGTCTGGATACCCTGGAGAACAGGGTAAGACTTCACTTATTAGATGGTTTGTTGAGAGAAAAACAACAAGGCTGTGTCTGAAATCATCCACTCAGACACTCCTGGAGTCTCAGTGCTGTTAATTAAGTCGCTAAATTAAAACTAATCAGATCGATGCTGGCTATGGTGGTGAACCGAACAGCATGTTTGTGATAAATTCATGTTATAATAAGTGTTTGTTAAAAATGAATGAATGAAAATATCTGTGTTGATACATCGCTGTGCTTCCATTAAACATATCAGTTATTATTTTTAATTTGTTTTATTTTTCAATCATGCCTATTTTTATTTCAACCAAAAAATACATCCTAATCCTATAAAATATGTCTTAACACAAAATACATCTGAACACTATAAAAAATACATCCTATTACTATAAAATACATGTTCATTCTACAAAATATGTCCTAATACTATAAAATACATTGTAATACTATAAAATTTGTCATCATAATACTATAAAATGTCTTAATACTATAAAACACTTTTTAACGCTATAAAATATGTCTTAATATTATAAAATTTGTCTTTAGAGTATGAAATATTTTTTAATACTATAAAATACATCTTAAGAGTATAAAATCCATCTTAATACAACAAAATGCGTCTTAATACTTTAAAGAAATACATTTTAATACTCTAAAATATGTCTTAAGACTATTAAAAATCCGTCCTAATACTATTAAATATGTCTTAATGCTATAAAATACATCTTAATTCTATAAAATTTGTCTTAGTACTATAAAATTAATCTTAACACTATAACAAATACGTCTTAATACTATAAAATACATTTAAAAACTATAAAATACGTGTTAACAAAAGAAAAAATGTCTTAATACTGTAAAATATCTGTTATAAATCTGTATAAATGCCATAGATATTCAGCTTAATGTCGTCCGTCTCTGGTCTCCTTTGTTGCAATGCATGATGGGACATATTGGCGGTTAGTGACCATCAGCTGTCCACTACTTGTCCTGGTGCATTGTGAGATACTTTGAGTGACTATATAAGCTGTAATAACTGAATAAACGTTTGGACAGAACTACTCTACATACTAAGCAGTGACAGATATCTGAGGTGTTTTTTCTTCTTCCGTCTGCAGGAAGGAGAGGGATGCCGGGGGAGAAAGGTGGAGCAGGAGCCAACGTCCAGGGACCAGCGGGGGTCAAAGGATTCGCAGGTAATCCTGTAGATCATCAGTGAACTGCTCTGGTGTCTGGTTAGGATAAACATATTAACATTTCTGCTTGTCTGCAGGTCTTCCAGGTGAGTCCAAGCTGGGAAGTCCAGGTACCAAAGGAGACGACGGTAAAGCCGGACCACCGGGGTTCCCCGGACCTCCCGGCCAGCAGGGGGAGATCGGACCACCAGGGGTTTGTGACAGCAGTGGAGGCTGCCAGAGAGCTCCTCAGCAGACAGGTGAGCAGCTGCTGAGGTTCAGGTGTTCAGAGCCTGGAGCTGCTGGGTGGAATCAATGATACAGGCAGCATTTTGGATTCATGGGGTTTTACGTGAGGAAACTGGAATCTTTATAGAGTAGAAATAAGGAAATAAGCAAAATATTAAAGCATCGTAGTTCAGCAGAACTCCAAGTCTTATCAAATCTTCATAACACAATGTCTGTTTTTTATAACTAGTCATTGCTTTGAGATTTACTTTTACACAGGAGAAAGTATCTTTTTGTGTCTATTTATCATCTATCTATCTATCTATCTATCTATCTATCTATCTATCTATCTATCTATCTATCTATCTATCTATCTATAGTCTATCTATCTATCATCTATCTATCTATCTATCTATAGTCTATCTATCTATCTATCTATCTATTTATCTATCTATAGTCTATCTATCTATCTATCTATCTATCTATCTATCTATCTATCTATCTATCTATCATCTATCTATCTATCTATCTATCTATCTATCTATCTATCTATCTATCTATCTATCAATCATCTATCTATCTATCTATCTATCTATCTATCAATCATCTATCTATCTATCTATCTATTTATCTATAGTCTATCTATCTATCTATCATCTATCTATCTATCTAGTCTATCTATCTATCTATCTATCATCTATCTATCTATCTATCTATCTATCTATCTATCTATCTATCTATCAATCATCTATCTATCTATCTATCTATTTATCTATCTATAGTCTATCTATCTATCTATCATCTATCTATCTATCTATAGTCTATCTATCTATCTATCTATCTATAGTCTATCTATCTATCTATCTATCTATCTATCTATCATCTATCTATCTATATCTATAGTCTATCTATCTATCTATCTATCTATCATCTATCTATCTATCATCTATCTATCTATCTATCATCTATCTATCTATCTATCTATCATCTATCTATCTATCTATCATCTATCTATCTATATCTATAGTCTATCTATCTATCTATCTATCTATCTATCTATCTATCTATCATCTATCTATCTATCTATCATCTATCTATCTATCTATCTATCTATCTATCTATCTATCTATCTATTTATCTATCTATAGTCTATCTATCTATCTATCTATCTATCTATCATCTATCTATCTATCATCTATCTATCTATCTATCTATCTATCATCTATCTATCTATCTATCTATCATCTATCTATCTATCTATCATCTATCTATCTATATCTATAGTCTATCTATCTATCTATCTATCTATCTATCTATCTATCTATCTATCTATCTATCATCTATCTATCATCTATCTATCTATCTTTTATTTTAAACCTCCACATTTTAAGTCCCTCAAAACACACTAAAAATGTTTTGTTTGTTTTTTTTTGTTTGTTTTTTTTTAATCTTTCCAGTGTTGACTCTTGTGCTTGTTTGTGCTTTTTGTCCATCCAGAGGATCCTTATTATGGCTACCAGCCCTGAGAGGAGATCCAGAACCACACAGCAGTGCTGAGGTGACTGTTCTACATGAAATATCTGCTGTTCCTCTGGAGGTTAAGACACTGAGGACGGAGCTCTAACGCACCACCGAGGAGGTTTCCTATGTTGAACGTAGCAGCGACTGATGTGGACGCTTCATCATGAGTGAAACAGGAAACAGGAAGGATCTCTGTCCTCTACTTTTATTTAAACTAGAAATCTAGGAGCAAGTCGGGAGCTTTCTAATATAGAATAGCATCATAAAGAAGCACGTTTTCCCAGCGGGGTCAGTAACAAAGGGCCGTCTTGTACACCGTATTCGCACTGAAGCCTTTTTATGTACTCATGCACTGTATAGTTTAGTCCTCTGTGTGTTCTCTGCCGTTCTAACCTAAACTGCCTCAAAGGATCATGAAAAAGCGTCTTCCATGGTGCACAAGCTTCTGTTTGTTCCATGGTACAAATGATACTGTGAGAATGTCTGTTGTCCGTCTCATGTATGATAAATCTGTATAGTGTTTATTGTGTTTTATCTGGTTATTCGTGTATATTTTATACGGTATGAGTTCTAACTGACGTTTACATTTTCTCATTTCCTGGGTTTGGGTCATAAGCTTTAGTGTGTGTGAGAGAGAAAGAGAATGTTTTACCTTTTGGCGTATGTTGTATTTGTATTATCTTGTTAATAAAATACTATAAATATGTGTCTAATGAAGTGTGATGGGGTTTTTCTTTTTCAAAATAAATTGTCCTGAGGATGTAAATAACTGGATGCAGCAAAACTTCTTCAAAATAAGTAAAGACAAGACTGACATAAATTTTTCTGGCTATAATACATACATAATATATTTCTATGCTATGTTTATATTTTGTGTTTTCTGTTCTACTTTAGTGAAACTTAGTGCCGGAACCATGTTGGACAGAAAAGTGTTCCTAGTACTTTAAAGAGCACGTTTAAAGTTCCAACCGGTCAGGAACCGGAAGTGCAACAGGTTTGACACTCACTTTTAGTTTTGCATTAATTCCCGTTTATTTTTCAAAATAAAATGTTTTGCTCCTTGGCAAACTTTGATCATTCTGCATTCTAGATAGTTCTACTTTTAGTAGCTTACATTGCATGCATTTTGCACACTTCAGTAAACATGTAAATGCAGGATTTTTAAAAATTGTTGCACAGCATTTGTACATTTTACTGCTACTAAATCTAAAGATCTGAGCACTGTCAGAAAAATATATTAAGTTTAAATCAATTTAGGCCAAATGAACCAATGTCCATGTGGAAATGTATAACCTCATGAGCTTAATATAATGATGGTAGATAATCAGAAGGTTGAAAATCATAATATTTAAGGAAGATCCGCGTGTGAAATGTCCAAGACAGCTTTGATAAGATTGCTTTGTGAGCCACATTTTGTCTATTTGTCTGCTAAGAAGATCACCAACATGATTATTGTACATTTGTGGTCCATGATGCATTTATAGGAAGGTAAAAACTAATTTTTAAGTGATTGCATGGTTTGGTTTGACAAAATGTATTTACTGTCTCGACCAGCTCAGTTTGTACATTCTGCATAGTGCACAATAAACCTACAAGTGTTTCTGCTCATTATTTTCTTCTCATGCGTGTTGATATTAATTTAAATAAATTCAGTAAACGTGGTGGTCAGACAAAAAATCTCCACAGCACTTCCTTCACTACAGTTAAAAATGAAATTGCAAAACAGACATTTATTTTGAAAATACAAACAGGATACAGTCGTGTGTCGCCATTGGTAACTTGACGCGGTGTGTTTCCGGTAGATTTGCGTCGCCATGGCGAGCAGAAGAACTCCTAAAAACCGGGGCAGTCGCGAGAAATACTCGGTGCTGTTACCGACCTACAACGAACGGGAGAACCTGCCGCTGATTGTCTGGCTGCTGGTGAAGTATTTCGGGGAAACGTGAGTCTCTGAGAGCCGCGGAGCTCCTCGGCTACTGCTGCTGCTAGCTAACACTCTGCTAAGTTAATACCGGCCAGTGATGAGCTGTCACTACGGAGCGGCTACTGGATGCTAATGTTAGCATTTACTGTCAAACTATGATAAGAAACGGGATATTTTAAGGTTAATTAGCCTCCCGTGTTTTGCTTATGTAGCGTTTATTGTAGCTTAAACCGGAGAAACGCCTGAAGACCACTTTTCAATTTATTTAGCGTATATGTTTGTTTTTTTTTAATATTAATATGTACACAAGGAAATACTGTTAAATTATAAGCAGATTACAGATTTGTTATGATGAAACTAAATGTAAAGTCTTGAAAAGTAGGTAATATAACCTCACAGTTACCTTTGTGCAATACCAACTTATTATTATTTATGGGTAAGATAAAAAAAACAATGTCAAGTTTTGATGCTACTCTGTTTTTAATTGCTACATGAATGTACAATAACACATACAGGAATTTTTGATTAGTTTTTTATATAGTTTGATAATTGCCAATCCATTTACAATTAATTTTATTATCATTAATGTTTAAATTCATGACTAATGCTGTAGCAAGCTAATATAGCATAACATTATTTGCCTAATATGAAGTCAGCTAGTAAGCTAATGCTACAGCAAGCTAATATAGCAAAACGTTATTAGCCTAACATAAAGTCAGCTAGTAAGCTAATGCTGCAGCAAGCTAATATAGCATAATGTTATTAGCTTAATATATAGTCAGCTAGCTAGATAGTGCTACAACGAGCTAATATAGCATAGCATTATTAGCCTGATGTCAAGTCAGCTAGTTAGTTAATGCTACAGCAAGCTAATATAGCATAATATTATTAGCCTAATGTAAAGTCAGCTAGTTAGCTAGTACTACAGAAAGCTAATATAGCATAGCATTATTAGCTCAACATAAAGTCAGTTTGTTAGCTAGTGCTACAGCAAGCTAATATAGCATAACATTACAAGTCTGACATAGTCAGCTAATAAGCTAGTGCCGCAACAAGCTAATATAGCCTAACACTATCGAATTAACACAAAGTCAGCTAGTGAGCTAGTGCTACAGCAAGCTTATATAGAATAATATTATTAGCCTATTATGATGTTAGCTAGTGCTACAGCAAGCTAGTATGTGATATAGCATTTTAGATTCTTCAAAGTAGCGTTTATATTATTATTAATTATTTATGGTGTTTATTAACCTAATATAAACTCTTCTAGTTAGCTAGTGCTACAGCAAGCTAATATAACATTATTAGCCTAATAGTAAGTCAGCTAGTTATCTAGTGATATATCAAACTAATAAAGAATAATGCTATTAGTCCAACATAAAAAATGTTGTAAAAAGTCAGATAGTTACCCTTTTATACTGATAATAATACAACATTTTATGCTGGTTAGCTTTTATTTTACTGTTTTAGATGACAGTGAACATAATTCATCAGAAATCTAACATTAGCAAGGCTACAGTTTTCAAGAGCATTGATGTCTATGAGCGGCGTCTTCCCTCGAAAGTCCTCCTCTGACATTTTCACATATTACAGAAAAGGTTTTGGTTTTTGTCCAGATGAATCAATAATCCTCCACGTGACTCATATTAACAATAAAGAAAAGTTGCTAAATGTTTATTCCTATAAAAACCACAGTCTGATTCTGTTCTGTGAGAATATTCTGTATTTTCTGACCTCTAAAGTGCTTCTGCTGATTTTTTTTTTGTGTGTGTTATTGGTAAATAATTGTTCCTTTCAGTATTTTCTGTTTGTAATTACAGCGGATATAACTATGAGATAATAGTCATCGACGACGGAAGCCCAGATGGGACACTGGAGGTGGCAGAGCAGCTGCAGAAAATATATGGACAGGACAAGATAGTAAGTTAATCAATACTGCACCAAATATATTAATATATTCCACAGTTCAAACTAGATTATATGTAAATGAATCAAAATGAAATGAAAATGAAAATATAAATCTGTATTTGTTGTAATAACTTCACCAGAATCTGCACTAAACTAGACACAAAATGACAAAAGAACAATGAACAATCTAGTATTTTACTTCATGATCAAAACAACTTGTCATGGTCTGGAAATTATTTTAAATTTATAGTTTTACAAATTTACAATCTGCAGTTAATGTCTTCTCTGTAACTTTTTGTCTTTATAAAGTCGTCCCATGGGCCGGATTGGACCCATTGGAGGGCCAGTTTTGGCCCGCGGGCCTCATGTTTAACCTGCTCTAGAATATTAGCCTATCTACTGTGTCCTTATGACTGGATCTGGTAAATATGTTGTGCATTAAATTCCTAAATCTTCTGTGTTTTCCAGCTTCTGAGACCGAGAGCCTCAAAGTTAGGCCTGGGTAAGTAGGAAACTCTAAACATTGGTGTGTTAACATTCGTACATTTTACAACCCACTGATGTCTTCCTGTTTTATTTTGAAAGGCACCGCCTACATCCATGGTGTGAAACACGCCACCGGAAACTTCGTCTTCATCATGGATGCAGATCTTTCTCATCATGTGAGTGAAGCCGTTTTATTGTGAGCTGATTCTACTGACTGTTTTAATTATTGTCAAACAGATCAAGTTTATGGTGAAAGGAGGCTAATTTCAGCTGAGGAACTTTAAAAAAGTCTAATTTATCCTCTGTTTAAATGACATGAAGACTGTGAGCACTGCAAAAAATTCTCAGATTTTTTAAATCTAAAGACAGACGTGTGTGTAAGTGTGTTAGTAGTTTGTATGTGTTTGATTTTAGAATTTGATCTTAACCTTCTTTTATAGTATTTCATTTATATTTTTTTTGTTTTACAAGTTATTATTCTGTTTCACCTTGTTTTATAGTATTATCTCCCTCTCTCTCTCTCTCTCTCTCTATCTATATATATATCTATATATATATCTATATATCTATATCTATATCTATATATATATATATATATATATATATATATATATATATATATATATATATAGTTTTAATGTAGTCTTACAGGCCAGTTTTGCCTTGTTTTTATGTTTTATATTTTATTTTGTTTTTTTTTTAAATGATTCCACGTCTATATCTTTTAGTGTAATTTTGCATCTTTCAGTTTGTTGTTTTTGCGTATTCGTGTTATTTTTGTCTTTTCGTGTCATTTTTGAATCTTTTTGTCTTATCCTTCTCTCTTTGTGTAATTTTTGCATGTTTTTGTGCCATTTTTGCATCTTTGTGTGTATTTTTGGCATCTTGTAGTGTCTTGTTTTTTGCATATAATTTTGCTTTTTGCATCACTTCGGTCAACTCAGGTTATCTTAAACATACGATGCAAATAAACTTGATTGGATTTAATTTTTAATTTAGTTTGCAGGTGATTTCTGCCATTCATTGATCAGCTATTAATCTTTAACTTGTCAAAATATATTGTAAACATGACTTTGTTTTGTCTAAACAGCAGTAAAAAAAAGATGTCCAGATATTCAGCTCCCTTCCTCTGTTTCATCCCTAAAGTGTGAAATAAAACAGATCCTTTGTTGTGTATTTTATTGTTCTTTATTTTCTTTTCAGCCCAAGTTTATTCCAGAATTTATTGAGTAAGTGTCTCCAGACTCCACTTCCTGTCTTGTTATTTTGCATTTTGGATTATTTTTAGCTCATATGCACAGTGATTACTTGTGATTACTAAAATAAAAATGCATATTGTACATTTTTTTGTGGCTTGTTTTTCAGAAAGCAGAAGGAGGGTGATTACGACCTGGTGTCTGGGACTCGGTACGGTGGAAATGGAGGCGTTTATGGATGGGATCTACGCAGGAAACTCATCAGGTACCGACTGATCAGCGCTGTTTTGACTTCCTCCTGCCTGCTAGTTACAAGGCTGAGCTTTCCTTCTTCTGTTTCCTCCTGATGGCAGTCGGGGAGCAAACTTTTTGTCTCAGGTGTTGCTGAGACCCGGAGCTTCAGACCTCACAGGCAGCTTCAGGTGAGCAGTCACAATTCTGTGCTTCTGATGTTGGAGCTGGAGGTGCGTTGGGCAGCAGTTCCTCCAACTCTTGTTGCTTTTTTTCTTCTTTGACGTCAGATTGTACAAGAAGAAGGTGTTGGAGAATCTGGTGGAGCGCTGCGTCTCCAAGGGTTACGTCTTTCAGATGGAGTTGATCATCAGAGCCAGGCAGCTCAACTACACCATCGGAGAGGTGATTTTTTTATTTTCACCTGGTTGAGCTTCAGAAAAAGCCTTAAACTGCCCTGAATTGACTTCCAGTTAGTAGGTTCTAGTTTTGAGGCAACATTTGTCTTGATTTAACTTTTTTCTCCATCACATAAAAACAGTCATAGAAACCACAGGAACACATTTTAAAAGCTAAGAATTTTATGACGCTTTGATTTTTCTTTCCAGACCACTTTAGAACAGACTGAGTTTATAAACTACCACAGTAGGACTGCAGCTGTTGATTATTTTAGTAATCCAGTATTCTATTAATTGTTCTGCTGATTAATCCAGTAACTGGATTCCAACAGAAATAACTGTCCTGGTGGAACATTTGTGGTATATTGTATATATATAGTAAAGTACAAATGTATTTAACTAAAACTAAAACATTCTTTCTCCTCCCTCTTCTTCTCCTCCTTCTTCTGCTTCTTCTTTCTTCTTATTTTTTCCTCCTTTTATTATTATTTCTTCTCCTCCTCCTTCTTCTCTTTTTCCTTTTCCTCCTCCTTCTTCTTCATCTTCTCCTCCTCTTTCTTCTTCTTTTTCTTCTTCTTCTTTTTCTTCTTCTCCTCATCTTTCTTCTTTTCTTCCTCCTACTTCTTCCTCCTTCTCCTCCTCTTTCTTCTTTGTCTTCTCCTTCTTCCCCTCCTTCTTCTCCCATTTCTTCCTCTTCTTCTCCTTTTTCTCTTTGTTCTCATTCTTCTCTTTCTTCTTCTTCTTCTCCTTCTTCTTCTTTCTTCTTCTTCTTCTTCCAGGTTCCTATTTCCTTTGTGGATCGTGTCTATGGAGAATCCAAACTGGGTGGGAGTGAGATCCTGTCATTCACTAAAGGACTGCTCACACTGTTCGCCACCACGTGATGAGTTTGGACAGTCTTGTAGTTTTTTTCTCGCTGTGTTTAATGCAGTAGTTATGAGAAGGGGAAATAAAACTCCTCTAGACATGACAGCAGAAGACGAGGGAGGTTTGTCTCCTTGTTGGCAGTAAGATGAAATGTTCAGAATAGTGAAGGAGCTCTTGACATTCCCATCGTCCTCTTTAATCAGCTCTGAACGAATTTCATCATTCCCAACCCAGAACGTCAGATGGCTTTAACTGCTGCATATGTGATTGTTTGTATGATATTAAACCATTTGTGAAGCAGAAATTGTTTATTTTTGTTGTTTGTCTAAAATGGGTTCAGTCAGCAGTGTCTTTTCCTGGTAAGATTTTAAGATTTTCAGTCATAACTACACAGCCAGTCAGAAGTTTGGACACACCTTATTTAATGTTTTCTTTATTTTTGTAACTATTTACATTGTAGATTCTCACTGAAGGCATCAGAACTATGAATGAACACATATGGAATTATGTAGTAAACAAAAAAGTGTGAAATAAGTCACAATGTTTTATATTTTAGATTCTTCAAAAATATCCACCCTTTGCTTTGATTCCTGCTTTGCACACTCTTGGCGTTCCCTGGATGATCTTCATGAGGTAGAACCTGAAATGGTTTTCACGTCACAGGTGTTCCTTGTCAAGGTTCATTTGTGGAATTTCTTGTCTTCTTAATGGGGTTGGGACCATCAGTTGTGTTGTGCAGAAGTCAGGTTGTTCCACAGTTTACAGCCCTATTTGACAACTGTTAGAATCCATATTATGGCAAGAACCAATCAGCTGAGTAAAGAGAAACAACAGTTCATCATTACTTTAAGAACTGAAGGTCAGTCAGTCCGGAAAACTGCTAAAACTTTCAATGAATCATCTAGGAACTACCCAGAAACCTATGAAGAACCATCTAGGAACTCCACACTAACCTACCAGGAACCATCTAGGAACTACCCAGGAACCTACGAGGAATCGTCTAGGAACTACCCAGAAACCTAGGAGGACTTTGAATGTATCCCCAAGTTCAGTTTCTAAAACCATCCAGCACTACGACCAAACTGGCTCCATGAGGACCTCCCCAGGAAAGGAAGACCAAGAGTCTCCTCTGCTGCTGAGGAGAAGTTCATCCGAGTCTCCAGCCTCAGAAATGGAAAGTTAACAGCAGCTCAGATTAGAGTCCAGATAAATGCCACACAGAGTTCTAGTAGCAGACACATCTCTAGATCAACTGTTCAGAGGAGACTGAACCAATCAGACCTTTATGGTCAAATAGCTGCTAAGAAACCACTACTAAGGAAAAGCAACAAGCAGAAGAGATTAGTTTGGACCCAGAAACACCAGGAATGGACATTAGACCTGTGGAGATCTGGGCTTTGGTCTGATGAGTCCAAATTTGAGATCTTTGGTTCCACCTGCCGTGTCTTTGTGAGACCAGAAAAGTTGACCAGATGGTCTCTACATGCATGGTTCCCACTGTGAAGCATGGAGGAGGAGGTATGATGGTGTGGAGGTGCTTTGCTGGTGACACTGTTGGGAATTTATTCCAAACTGAAGGAACTCTGAACCAGCATGGTTCTACCACAGCATCCTGCAGCGACATGACATCCCATCCAGTTTAGTTGGACCATCATTTATTTTTCAACAGGACAATGACCCCAAACACACCTCCAGGCTGTGGAAGGACTATCTGACCAACAAGGAGATGATGGAGTGCTGCATCAGATGACCTGGCCTCCACAGTCACCTGACCTAAACCCAATCCAGATGGTTTGGGATGAGATAGACCTCAGAATGAAGACAAAAGGACCAACAAGTGCTCAGCATCTCTGGGAACTCCTTCAAGACTGTTGGAAAACCATTTCAGGTTCTACCATGAAGATCATCCAGAGAATGCCAAGAATGTGCAAAGCAGTTATCAAAGCAAAGGGTGGCTGTTTAGAAGAATCTAAAATATAAAACATGTTTTAACTTATTTCACACTTTTTTGTTTACTACATAATTCCATATGTGTTCATTCATAGTTTTGATGCCTTCAGTGAGAATCTACAATGTAAATAGTCATGAAAATAAAGAAAAAACACTAAATGAGAAGGTGTGTCCAAACTTTTGACTGGATGTGAAAATATGACCTCAGGCCGGTTCTAGATGATGATGTAAAGCATTAAAATAGAAGTTAAAGCTCCTGACAACATAAAAAGACATCTACTGGAGTGTAAAAGTTCATTCTTGACCACATTTTATGGTTTTCTATGCAGCTTCTGAGGCAGTATTAGCAGCAGATATCAGTTTATACATCATATCTCTCTCATACTCTAAATATTATGAAGCACTTTTCCACCTTTAGCTGACAAAGCGCTTTAAGGTTTGTCTTCTCCGTCACCCGCTGAGCTCTGACCTGCCAACCCTGCTATTAATGGACAACCTGCTCTACTACCAGAGCTCCATGAATCTTAAAAAGCCAGTTAAGATGTTTAACATCTACACTTGACACCAGGACTCCAGGATTCATGTGTTTTCTGCTGGTTCATGTGCATATAATTCAGAAATCTGCCTCCTTGGCTTCAACTTCAGCTGCTTTATCATGAAGGGCGTTGCCGTGTGTTACTAAATTAGCATCGCAGCAAACCTGGAAGCTGAGGGAGAGTTTTCACCATTTTTGGAAACAATAACAACAACAATAATAACAATGTAAATATAACATAACAAGATATTCGATATTATCTGATTGTTATATTTATTGGTTACTCCTTATCCCAGATAAATAGAAAAAATCTAAAATACAGGCAGGTACACAGCAGAGCAACATGAAAGTAATGCAATGAGTGCAGAAAAACAGAAAACTGCAAATAAATAAAGGTTAAAATCCATAAAAACAGAATAAGAAAAAGTATTAAAAAGTAATGAAAGGTACAGCAAATTACCTAAAATATGTAAATGTGTGAATCAATTGACAGGTTAATAAACAAAGTTAGTTCTAAGAAGATCAATAAATACATAAAATCCAAAAAATATTGCACAGATTTGTACAAATGTAGAAAAATGGCGACAGATTCTAGTATACAGAAAAAAAATAGAATAAAAATACTTTCTTGATCCCCAAGGGGGAATTCTGTAAAAAACAGAAAGAGTAAAATGACCACCAAACAAATAAATCAGAAATAAAAAATAAAAATATACTAAAGTACAAAATTCACAATAAAGTATAAAATATACTAAATGCCAACAATAAAAATACATAATGAATGAGGAAATTAAAGTCCTTTAAACAGCAGCAACATGTAAGTAATGCAGTGAATGCAAAAAAAACAGAAAAAGAAAGGAATTAAAGAAACTGAATGAAAGTTAAATTGAATGAACTAAAATATGTAAATAAGTGAATAAATTAAGAAATGAATAAATACAGTTAGTTCTAAGAAGAGTAACAAATAAATAAAATCAACAAATATTGCACAGATTCTAGTATCTGAAGAACATTTAATTTTTAAATATATAATAAAAATAATATAGAATAGAAATACTTTATATACAAATAAATTAGAAATAAATCAGAAAAATATACTAAAGTACAACAGCAAAATAAAGTATAAAATATAGTAAATGCCAACAATAAAAATATACAGTGAATGAGGAAATTAAAGTCCTTTAAACAGCAGCACAACATGCAAGTAAAGCAGAAAAATTACAAATAAATAGATGTCAAAATTCATAAAAAATGACAATACAAAAGGAAAAGACAGCACATCAAATAGACTAAAATATGGAAATAACTGAATAAATTGATTAGTCAATAAATAAAATTAATTCTAAGAAGATCATTAAATAAATAAAATCAAACAAATATTGTACAAATTCTATTATATGAAGAAATTTTTTGTTTTTAAATATAGAATAAAAATAATATAAAATAGAAATATTTTATTGATCCCCAAGGGAAAATTCTGAAGGTTTTTTTTTAAAAATTGAAATAAATTATAATAATATATAATATATAAAATTTATTAAAAATTGCAATATGCTCAATAAAGTGCATAATATACTGTAATTAAAAATGTGCTACACCCAGTTGAGAACCATTAATTAAAGCTACTATGCGTGTTTTAAATAGAGGAAGCTGAAACACCTGCATAAAACCCACACAGGTAAAGGTGAGAACATGCAGACTCCTCACACAGAAGCTCCAGGTGACCTTCAGGTGTTGCTGTGTTTGTATTCAGCGTGTTTCACGGTGATTTCTGTTGCTGTTTCTCATTTTTCTCGCTGCTTTTAAATCTTCTTTATGACTGACCTGCTGCCCCTGTGCAGGAAAGTAGTCCCGGCCGCTCAGATCCTACAGCGCCACCTGCCGTTGGTTGTGCGGCTCCAGCTGAGTGCTGAGGCTCTGTGTGCATCCGACTCTCCGCAGGGTGGGAGGGGAGGAGGGACGCCAGATGTAGCCGCACCGCGCATGCGCCTCAGCCTTAGTAACCCGCTCCAGGAGGACGCCCGCTGTCGGCCGCTTCCCGCCACTGCTGCGCCGGGTTGTTTACCCCACGGAGCCGGCCGCAGAAACCCGAGGCCCCCCTGGAGCCTCACCGGGACGGAATGCTTTAGTTGTTTTATCTTTTATTGGCTTAATTGGCCAAAGTGATTGAGAAACCAATCAAGAGTTTTAATGAGCCGGGGCTCGCGAGGGGAGATTATTTATGCTAATGAAGTCGATGTCACTTCCGCCCCTTTTATTTGCGCCATTTTGGATAGGGCAGTTTCTCCGCTGGATGTGTATTGTCTGTCAGAGAGGAGAATGGGCTCAGAGTTATCGGCTGCCAGGCAATCATAGGTACCGTTGTCTCCGCCGGTAGTTGCTCCCCAGCACCGGGACATGTGTCCGCCCTCACCGCCCCGGGGAATGGACGCTCTGATTGTCTCATGAGGCTCGGAGGCTCCCGGCCACAGGGAAGAGGACAGCCCGTTGTCGGCGAGGGTTTGGAGGGTATACCGACGGCCGGGCGGCTGGCTGGCTGGCTGTCTGGCTCTCCAGTGGTCACCTGAACGGATATAACCGGGATATCTGAGCGGGCGGAAAGTGTCCGCACGTCGCTTCACGCAGCCCGGAGGTGGCTCGCTTCACTCACACGGGAGCGCTGGATGTGAGAGCAGGTAAACTTGTGTGTCATAACGCCGCTGGGCTTCACCCTCCGGGCGGAGAGAGTTCGCTGCTAGCGGCGGCTACCTGCGGAGATGCGATGGGTGGCGGTGAACTACAGCTGAGGTAACTTGGCTGTCCGAACAGTCCGTTTTCTGGAAGTAACGGCGGCGCTAAGTTCAGTCGATCCCCTCGGCTGGTTTGTTTACAACGCTAGAATATATTTTTAACGGAATCACGGGCAGAAATGGCAGCTTTGAGTTTAAGAACAGCCCGTGTTGTTGGTGCGAGTTGAGCTAGCTTAGCATGCTAGCCTGGCGCCGTGTGCCCCCATTATTTGTCAGCGGCAGCAGCAGCAGCAGCTCCCTGCCAAAGCTATCGATCCGGATTGTGCCAGATGTTGATCAGAGATGTTACGATCTGGTTTGTTTGTATCCACACCGGAGCCGATTATCCAAACGTGGAGGGAAGCTGATGGAAGTGCAGCTCGTGTAGTTTTTCTGTTGTGTTGTGGGCACTGAAATAATGGGATCATGTGAGTTTTTTATGTGGAAAACCAAACATTTAAAGGTGACACTTGGGGTTGTGATGCTCTCACATCTTGATTTATAAGGTGTGACATTATGATTGGAGTTAGGAACATCAACAAACATTATATCTATCTTCTTGAATGTGACATGTGTGGATACCTTGAATTTCCCCAAGGAGATGACTAACCTATCTATCTATGTATCTATATATATCTATTGATCTATCGATTTGCTCTCAGACCACAACTTTTCCCACTAATGGCTGCAGACAGGTGTGCATTTTGCGACTAACCTCTGTGCAACTTTTTGTTTTTCCTGCCATCACTGTAGATGTCACCTGAAGCTGCAAACACATTATAGGAGGAGAAACAGCTTTGAGGAAACCCGAGGCCTCTTGGTTTTGATTCTTCTTCTTCTTTTTGCTGTTTTTCACCACTGTAAAAGGGGGAAACCTGTTTTCTGCCAGCAGAGCCGACAGCAGCCTCCTCCTGCCTCTCCTCCCTCCCTCCCGTCTCCCTCCCTTTTCCTCCCACTCAGTCAGCCTCTCCTTGGCTTTTATGCCTCTCTCTCCCATTTTTTTTTGCTTTGCTTCCTCCCCCTCCCATCCGTCGCCCCCTTCTTTCTCTCACCCTCTCCCATTTTCTCCCCCCTCTCCAAGCCTGTCTGTCCGACCTCCCTGCCTCCTTCCCTCCCTGCCTCCCCATCCCTTCCCCCTCTTCCTCTTCCGTTGCTCGCTCTCCCTCCTCTCCCCTTTCCTCTCTCATCTCTCCCTCCCAGCTCCCTCACCCTCTCCACCTCATCCTCTCTCTCTCTCTCTCTCTCTCTCTCTCTGTCTCTCGCCCTCCCCCCCACCTCTTCCCTGATCTCTCTCGCCTCCTTCTGTCCCTCCCCCTTCCTCCCTTCCAACATCCCTTCCCTCCCCCCTCTCTCTCCCTCCACCTCCCTCCACTGCAGACATATTGTAGAGGCTGCTGCTGACTCAATAGGAGGCGCCATTCTGTGATGGCCTTGTGAGGCGAGGGAGAAAAAAAAGGGGGCAGGCAGAATATAGGTAGGCTTACATAATGGAGGCCTCTCTCTAGCGCCACCTACGAGTCACGGGAGGAAGCAGGGGGAAGTGTGAGACAGACGGATGGACAGGATTGTCTTCTCGCTGGGTCACACAGTTGGTGGAACCTCACGTTGTCGTCCCCCTTTTCTTCTTCTGCTGTTTTCTAGAAAGTGAAACAAGCTGCAGTTTGCTGTTTGTTGGAGCTGTTGTCATTGTAGGTCATTGTGCATCTGTGACCTTTGACCTTACAATGTTAGAGCTTTGATCTGAACAGATGGAAGTGCATTTATTGGGGTGTGCTTCTTTGAATAGTCAGTCTGACAGTACTGATGATGGCACGTGAACAGGAGAATGCTAGTTGAGCTGTATTCTGAGTGGAACCAGTGACTTGGCCTTTCTGTTGTCCACCTTTGACCACTAAAGTTGGGTTCAGCCAGGTCAGATCAGAACTTCGAGAAAGGAAAAGATAATTTTGTCTGTTCTTTTTTTTGTAGTTTTAGCAGAAATCAGGCCCACAGTTCAAAAGTCGAACTACAAATCAGTGAGCTTAACTTTTGTATGAAACCAGCGGGTTTGTGTTTCTGCTAGCCACCTTTGACTGCTAAAGTTGTGTCGGATCAAAACTTTAGTCTGTTGTAACGAAAAAACATGTAATTTTGTGCAAAGTATAACCGCAAATCATTGAGTTTAGCTTTGTGTAATATGACGAATAATGATAGAAGTGACTTCTTCTTACTTCTTCTGGCAAACAGTGCCTCTTTAAATAATGAACCAGTAGATGGTGTTCATTGAACGATGAACAGGAGGATGTTGGTTTAGCTTTATTTTGTATGGTAGCAGTGACCTGGCCTTTCTGTTCTCCACCTTTGACGGCTAAAGTTTGGTTCAGCCAGGTCAGATCAGAACTTTGAGAGAAAAAAAGATAATTTTGTCTTAGCTGGAATCAGGCCCACAGTGCAAAAGTAGAACTGCAAATCACTGAGCTTAGCTTCATGTAATGTGACTTTGTGTAAACTCTGACTTTTTAAATCATGATCCTATAGATGGTGTTAATTGAATGATAAATGAGAGGATGTTGGTTTAGCTTTCTTAAGGTGCGAGCATCGAATGGTGGCTCTTGGACTCATACCCTAAAGCCAACAGGAAGTCTGCCATTTTGAATTAACTGTGAGAAATTTGGTAATTTTTGTCATTTTCAATAGCTGTAAACTCACAGGGCATCACTCCAAGAGACCTCAAATTGGACAGTATATACAACATGCCTTATGGATGAAAACTTGTCAAAGTCTTCAGCATAAGTCAAATTGCGTTGCCATGGTCCCCTTAACTTTGATGCTTCACCATGAAACAGGAAGTGTAGTGTAAATCCCCTCTAAATGTTGCAATCTGCCTCAAACTTTACATGATTGATCACAGTCCTGCCTGATGACATCCATATGCCAATGTCTACTCACAGTCATAGCGCCACCTGCTGGAGAGGAAATGACATGTTTGACACTGATGTACTATTGTTCGCCGGTTGTTCATATTCATGGTCGTTATTCTTTCATCCTCGTTACACTGGCTCCCAGTAATTCCTGCCTCTTCATATTGGCTCCCAGTATGTTTCAACCTTGACAAACTGGTTCCTGGTCTGTTTTATCCTCTTTCTATTGGCTAGCAGTATGTTTCAGCCTATTTAAACTGACTCCCAGTGTGTTTTAGTCTTGTTATATTGGCTTCCAGTATGTTTCAGCCTCTTTACACTAGCTTCAGTATATTTTGTCGTCTTTTTTTCACCAATGAAAGGATGTTGTTTTAGCTTTATTTTGTATGGAACCATTGGCTTTGTCTTCCTGGTAGCCACCTTTGACCACTAAAGTTGGGTTGGATCAAAACTTCAGGATGTTGTAACCGAAAAAAGAAAATCTAGTCAGGTCTTTTGGGAGCGTCATTAAACTTTAGGTTCAGGAAATAAAAGGCTAACCCTAAATCACTGAGTTTAGCTTCTTGTAATATGTTGAATAATGATAGAAGTGGATTTAATAGGATTTAATTCTTCTGGCAAACTGTGACTCTTTAAGTCATGAACCTATAGATGATGTTCATTGAATGATGAATGGAAGGATGTTGGTTTCACTTTATTTTGGATGGAACCATTGGGTTTGTCTTTCTGTTAGCCACCTTTGACCACTCAAGCTGGGTCAGATCAAAACTTCAGGATGTTGTAAATTTTGTCAGGTCTTTTGGTAGCGTCACTGGAGTTTGGATTCACAAAGTAAAAGTATAACTGCAAGTCACTGAACTTAGCTTCATGTCATATGATGAATAATGGTAGAAGTTAATTTGATAGCATTTACTTCTTCTGTCAAACTGTGATTCCTTAAATAATAACTCTATTGATATTGATAATGACGTGATGAATGAGAGGATGCTGGTTTGTCTTCCTGTTAGCAATGTTTCACTGCTAAACTTGGGTTAAAAGAGGTCAGATCAAAACGTCTGTGTGCTGTAACTTAAAAAAATACACCATTTTGTCAGGTCTTTCTTTGTAGGTTTAGTAGACATGAGGCTCACAATGCAAAACCAGGTCATTCCACCTCAATTCATCATATTTAAAAAAAAAAAAAAAAAAGTCCACACCTGACAATCTCATCTGTGTTGGAGTTTTTTTTGTCTGTGCATGTTAGTATGTAAAATTTTTGCCTTGTGTTTTTTTTTTTTGCGCCAGTCTGTGGATCAATGTTTGAAGTGTCATAACTGAAGAAATCATATGGATAGAGTCTTGAAATCTTGCAGGTTCACTGATATGTACATTTGATCTTCAGTGTTACAACCTTGTTGAGATAGAATAATACAAACCAGTTATATGATGGGTTAAATGTGGTGGAATATTAGAGTAAACAGAAACATTGGAATTTTTTAGCCATATTTACATCATCATATAACTGGTTTGTGTTATTCTATCAAAGCAGGTTTGTACCATTAAAGAGCACAGTACTCCTCCAAGGCTGCTCATTCCCCCATATGGCATTGTCAGAAATGCAGCAATTTTTTATTAGTTATTGATGATCAGAAATCACAGCAGCATAGAATGTGTCCATTTAATATAGATGTACCCACAAACAAAATGACCTTGTGCTGAGCACAGGTGTGTGTTATGCATGTGTACGTTATGTATGGATACCGAATCATGTGACCTAAATATGTAGCGGGTGGTGGAAATTGATGGGACTCAGAAACACCCCCACAATTTAATCCATAGTCCTGATAATCCTCAGTGGTGGATTTGTAGTAGGATCACAATCGTGATCGTCAGCAGGTAGCTGACACAGTGTTCACTTGTCATGGTTACAGTGACGCCTTGCCGCTATCTGGTAATGATACAGAAATCTTAAACAAATCCATGGATCCAGACTATAAGCTGCATCACTGCCAAAATCTGATCACTTGGTCCTTGTGTCATTTCTGACCTTCCCTGAAAATTTCATCCAAATCCGTTCGTCTGTTTTTGAGAAATGTTGCACACAGACAGAAGGACAAACGTACGCTGATCATCACATAACTCCGCCACGTTCCTTGGCGGAATAATTATGCAAAAACTGACAAGACTCCCCCTTGTTTAAGAATTCATAACTCCAAAACTAATGTCACCTATGAGCCCATATTTTACATACGATCAACTCAATCAACGTTCACCACTTTTTAAATAAAATCTGTCAAATTGATGAGAGTGAGGCGTGGAGCATTTGATGAATTGAGGCAGAATGACCCAAAAGCGAATCATCGAGCTAAGCTTCGTGTAAACAAAGCTCCCTTAATAACAACAGTTATTTTTCACATTCGGTGTTACTCACCAGAATGCATCGTGTGTCTTTGCCGCTGCATTTCTGCACGTCTTTGCACATTGCCGACGTGTGAAACAGTGTGAGCCACTGGCAGCGTTGTGTGTCTCGTCACCAGTGTGGGTGAGCATCCTTGTGCACATGAATGACACATCCATCACAATGACCTACTCATAAAAAAATCCCGCTCCGTAGCACTGCTGCAGTTCAAAAACTCCAAAAGGTGCCTTTTTATGTTTTGTGACTGTGGAGCCTGAAAAGGTTTTTCTGGAACCCTGTTTGTGTCAGCCTATTAAACTCTTTGTTGTGGATTTGAAGCTTTGCTATCAGGCCAGTTGGACAGGAAGAACACAGGTGTGTAGTTGTTTAAAATTAAATTTGGCTGCTTTTGTCTTAGGGTTCTTGTATTGTCCGTACTGTCACATCCTACTGGGACTGTTGAATGGAGCAGAGCCACTACTAATGTTGTCCACAAACCTGTGATTTGGGAATAAGAGGGCATGTTTTGGCTTCATAATCTATTGCAGAACAGCCTCATGACCCAGGTGACTCTAGCTACAAATGGCACAAATACTAGTTGTCTGTAATTATGTCTTGATGCCAAAAGTAATAATTTAACAGATGGTTAAAAGTTGCAAGGCCTTTTGAGTACATCTTCCTTGTTAACTGTAAGTTTGTCAACTGAAGCCAAAGGTCAGGAAATAAACAGTTAACTTGCTGTTACTAAAGGAGAGTTCACTGTTTATTTCCTGATCCTCGGCTTCAGTTACCAGACACCTGTCCAGGTTGGACCCTCCCTCCACCTGCTGATGACGTCCTGTGTGTGTGTTTTCTATCCAGGCAGGCAGAATGTTCCAGCTCCCCGTCAATAACCTGGGCAGTCTGCGGAAAGCGAGGAAAAATGTCAAGAAGGTCCTGGGAGACATCGGCCTGGAGTTCTGCAGAGATCACCTGGAGGTAAGCAGCCGTTTTTACACTTTACAGCAGGGGCGTCAAACATGCGGCCCGCGGGCCGAGACCGGCCCGCCAGAGGGTCCAGTCTGGCCCGTAGGACGACTTTGTCAGAGAAGACATTAACTGCAGTAAAACTATAAATTTAAAATAATTTCTAGACCATGACAAGTTGTTTTGATCATAAAGTAAAATACTAGATTGCTCATTATTCTTTTGTCATTTTGTGTCTCATTTTTGTCTGACTGTTGTCGTTTGTCTCATGTTTTGGTCATTTTGTTTCTCGCTTTTGTCAGTTTTTTTGTCTGTTTGTGGAATTTTTTGTCTTTTGTCGTTTTGTGTCTCATTTTTGTACTATTTTGTCTCATTTTTGTCATTTTATTTCTCACTTCTGTGTTTTTTGTCTCGTTTTTGTCGTTTCTCCATTTATTTGTTGCTTTGTAACTTTTTTTGTCTAAATATTTGTCTCTTTTATTTTTGTTTTGTGTGATTTCTCATTTTTTGTGGTTTTATTTCTAGTTTTGGCATTTTGTGTCTCGACTTTATAAAGAGTAAAACTTACAGGGAAGACATTAACTACAAATTTTAAGTTTGTAAAACTATAAATTTAAAATAATTTCCAGACCATGACAAGTTGTTTTGATCATAAAGTAAAATTTTAGATTGTTCATTGTTCTTTTGTCGCTTTGTGTCTCATTTTTGTAATATTTTGTCTTGTTTTTGTCGGGGTTTTTTTTTTTTTGTCTGACTTTAGTCGTTTGTCTCGTGCGTTTGTCATTTTGTTTCTCATCTTTGTTGTTTTGTGTTTCCTTTTTGTCTCGCTTGTGTCGTTTGTCTATTTTTTTGTTGTTTTGTTTCTCATTGTTGTAATTTTTGGTCTTGTTCGTGTCATTTGTGTAACTTTTTGTCTGCTTTTTTTGTCTTGTCTTGTTTGTTTAATTTTTTGTTGTTTTGTGTCTCATTTTTGTCATTTTACTCATAATTTTTAAATATTTTGACCTGTTTTTTTTCCCTTTTTTGTTGTCTGACTTTTGTTGTTTTGATCATAAAGTAAAAGGAAAAATTTGGAGTTGTGGTTATTTATACGTTATTATGCTCTGATTTTACTGATCACTTGAGATCAAATTGTGCTGAATGTGGATCCTGAACTAAAATGAGTTTGACACTCCTGGTTTACAGTGGTTTTAGCCGTTTATTAAGAAGCTTCCAGAGTTCCTTTTATGATTGTTATAAGGACAGCATCATATTTTTCCTTTTTGGAAGCATAGGGATCAGTTAATTTGGCTCTCTGCTTGTGAGGATTCGGCAGTGAGGTCCCTGGAGCTGCTGCATGAATGTAGATGATGAGTTACAGTGTGAATTTATGAACTGAATTCATGTAATGTAGCAGTTACAGTATTGTGATCGGCCTCGCTGACACCGTGACCCCGTTCTGTTAGGCCTCACTTAGCGTTGGAGAAAGATGCTCTCATGGTTGAAGAGCAGAAACCTAACATAGTTCAGCTTCCAGTTGTGTGAATTGCATAAAAATCTTGGGCACAAACAGGGAGAATTATACAGATTTGCTCACATTAGATGGAGTTTTAGATGTACAAAGTAATTAACGTGTCATTCATTCAGACACGACAACTATGGACCAGAAACTACAATATTAGCTTATTTTCCAGCTCCAACATTATACAAACATATACACCTTATGAAATAGTCATAAATCTTCTAATCAGCGTTTAACTGGAATGCAGAGCAGCAGAGGAACATTTTGGAGTCTTAAATATCAACATATCTTTTGCCTACATTTACACAGAACCTCCTTCAAGTCCTGGTGTAAAGGTGCATCATCAGAAACAGAAATATTTCCCCAGCTCTACATACGTCTAATATATCTGCTGATGTTTTCTCCTGGTTCGTTGTGTCTTTGTTCCACCTTGTATTAATTCTGAATTCTTTTTTTGTCAGGACTATAAAGACTTCACTCCTCCTGAGGTGTACATAAAGCACACTAGCTGGGAGGATGTGTGCATGTGGGAACCATCACATACCAAAGTCCAGGTTAGTGACATCTAGATGTTCTCAGATATATTCTGTTGTATTATTGTAGGTTTGTAGATGTCACATCAACATAAAAATGTATGAATGCACGGTGTTTTATGTCTCTCAGTCAAAGCGCTCATAAAGTCTTTCCTCCTCTCTGTATCTCCAGGACTACAGATCAAAGCCTTTCTGCTGCTCTGGCTGCCTCTTTTCATCCAAGTACTTCTCTGCATACAAGAGCCACTTCCGTAATGTCCACAGCGAGGACTTTGAGAACAACATTCTGCTCAACTGCCCCTACTGCACTTACAATGGCAACAAAAAGACTCTGGAAACACACATTAAACTGTTCCACATGCCTAATAACACCGTGCGGCAGGGCCCCGGTGGGATGGTGGCAGGAGCTGGTGGGATCATGATGAAGGACGGTATGCTGAAGAGGACTGGGGACAGCGTGGAGCAGGCGGTGTACTACTGCAAGAAGTGCACCTACAGGGACCCTTTGTACAATGTGGTGCGAAAGCACATCTACCGGGAACACTTTCAGCAAGTGGCCCAGCCCTACATTGTGAAGCCTGGAGAGAAAGCAAACGCTCAGAATGGTGGCAGTATGGACGGTAGTAACACAAACAATGTTAACAGCAACCAGATTCACTGCAAGAAGTGTCTGTTTGTTCCACGGACCTACGAGGCGCTGGTCCAACACGTGATTGAGGACCACGAGAGGATCGGCTACCAGGTGACTGCAATGATCGGACACACCAGCGTGATCGTCCCCCGTCCCAAACCCATCATCATGATCCCCCCCAAAACGCATGGAGACAAGACCATCATTGGGATGGGCCCTAAAGGCGCCGTCATGGCAACCACCAGGTCACCTGGCTCACAGCACCTGGGCCGAGTCGTCATCGCTTCAAAGACCGGCTTCAGTTCTCAGAGTCTTCTATCTGGGATGAAACACGATGCGATAGGATTAAAGGCCGGATCCATGCAGCCGTTCTCTGTTGGAAACCAGCAGGTGAGGGTTTCTTTACCGGGGAACGCCCAGGTTTCTGTGCCGCAGCAGTCGCATGCAGCAAAGCAGCTTATTTCTGGAGGCAGCCTGCGGAGCCCAGTGGTTGTTGGTTCCTCTTCCTCACTCAAATCCAACCCGCTGGGTTCACGTGTCCAGGCAGCAGCTACCACTGTGGCCTCCGTCACGGCCAAGAAAGGCTCCTCGGTGCTCGGCACGTCGTACACCCAGAAGTGGAAAATCTGCACCATCTGCAATGAGCTCTTCCCAGAGAACGTTTATAGTTCTCACTTTGAGAAAGAGCACAAAGCAGAGAAGGTGCCTGCTGTGGCAAACTACATCATGAAGATCCACAACTTCACCAGCAAGTGTCTCTACTGCAACCGTTATCTCCCCAGTGACACGCTGTTAAACCACATGCTGATCCACGGTCTGTCCTGCCCTCACTGTCGCGCCACCTTCAATGACGTGGAGAAGATGGTGGCTCACATGCGGCTGTCACATCCAGACGAGAGGGTTGGACCACGAACTGACTCTCCTCTGACCTTTGACCTCACGCTGCAGCAGGGAAATCCCAAAAACGTTCAGTTGATCGTCACTACGTACAACATGAGGGACGCTCCGGAGGAGTCGGTGGCGTTTCACGCTCAGAACAACAACACCTCCATGTCCACAGCCTTGTCTGCTTCTCTAATATCAGCCAAGAGGTTAATGCCTCAGCATCCGCCCAAAACACCTTCAGGAGCCTCTGACGGAGCTCCAGCTAAGAGCGCTCCTCAGGCCTCGGTGCCCTACAAGAGGGATGTAGGCAAAACACTGTGTCCTCTTTGCTTCTCCATCCTCAAGGGCCCGATCTCAGACTCTCTGGCCCACCACCTGAGAGAGAGGCACCAGGTGATTCAGACAGTCCACCCCGTAGAAAAGAAACTAACCTACAAGTGTATTCACTGTCTGGGGGTTTACACCAGTAACATGACGGCCTCCACCATCACGCTACACCTGGTGCACTGTCGAGGTGTCGGGAAATCCCAGAATGGACAGGACAGCCGGGCGGCTCATTCCTCTCGGGTCGGCCCGGCCCCGAGCAGCACTCTCAAACGGCCCAGCTTTGATAGTTCTGACACCAGCGCACCAAAACGAAGGAGGCCGGGACCTCCTGGGGAACGGGCCCACCCTCGGGACAGCAACGGTCCGTCAGCATTTGTAGAGAATCCTGATGAGCCCGTGGTTCTGGCTCTGGACCCCAAAGGACATGAGAGCCAGTCGTATGAATCCAGGAAGGCTTTTTTAACTCAGTATTTCAACCGGGCGCCGTATCCGACCCAGCGGGAGGTGGAGAAGCTGGCGGCCAGTCTGTGGCTGTGGAAGTCCGACATCTCCAGCCACTTCGTCAACAGGAGGAGGAAATGCGTCCAGGAGTGTGAGACCCAGGGCTCCAGCGTGCTGCTCGGCTTCAGCATGCACGAGCTCAGCAAAGTGAGTCACGAGCTGGCGTTCGCTCAGGGCGGCTCGTACGAGGGCCGACAGAGCAAACGGCGGACGTCCAGGACGCGTATGGGTTTGTCGGAGGAGGCGCTGCAGAGACACAAGGAGCTGGTGGCTGCTAACGGAGCTCCGGAGGGGAAGTCGGCCAGGAGCGTGGACGGCACCAAACCGTCCGCCACGAGTCCCAACTGTGCCAGCAGAGACCAAACCAAGACAATCAACAGCCTCTTACCACAGAAAATGCCTCTAGACCTCTCCGAACCCATCGCCATCGACTCTGACAGTGATGAGGAAGAGCAGCAGAAGGATAACAAGGAACTGGAGGGAGAGGTGCGTCGCCATGGTAACCGGCAGCTTACTGGAGCTCAGGAGAGAATGGAGCCAAGGACAGGGGCCAAGATTGTTTCAGATCTGGACGACATGTCAGACGATGACGACGACGATGAAGACGACGAGGACGACGAGGATGACGAGGACGAAGGAGGACACGTGGAGAACGGCTTCGGGCCAGCGGAGGGCTCAGGACGGCCGGCTGCTAAAGGAAGAGACACTCTGCCCATCATTATCCCCAAGTTTGTTCCATCGTCTGCACGGAGCGGCAGAGACGGAGCCCAGCTGGGCAAACAGCAGGTCTGACAGAGAAAAATACAAAAAAACAAGAAAAAGAAAGGACTCGCAGTCAGAGAGACGCTGAAGGTTTGATTCCTGCCAACAAATCTGCCTCCAACGAAGTGAAGGACGCTGAAGAACTCCAAAAAAGCCATCCAATGACATCCAGAGGCGGGACTCTACGAGCAGCTAGGATCCATGTAAAGATCTGTGAACTAAATTTTAATGTTTTTTTTCCCCCTCAAGTGGTCAGAGACAGTGAAGTTACACCAAACAAACAGACAAAAGAAGTTTTCTGCCTTCTAGATCCTTTACTACATTGAGATAAGGAGTTATTAATGTTGATTTAGCCGCCGAGCTTCTGAGTGGGGCTGAAAATGTTGAGTTGTTTTGAGGTGTAGCTCTGAAGCTGACCAGATAATCCATCGTTTTTCATGTAGTTAAATACTGAGCTAGCTAGTGTAAATTTGTACAGTCTTTTAGACATGTTTGGACAGACATTGCCGTACATGTACCCTTAAATATTTGCTATTACCTGTGTGTAAGGTAGCCTCATATGTTCTACATCGGTATGCTTAACAATAGGTGTCGCTTTGGTGGCTGGTATTTTCTCATATGTTTATTTTTTAACAAAAAAAATAGTTTTTTTTGTTTTGCAAAATAATATATCTATATATAAATGAAATAATTTAGTTTTTGCTTTTATCCTGATTAGATTTTATTTTTTTATGTTTTATCTTCTCTTTTTTTTATGATTTCTCTTCTAAAAGAATAGTGGCACCGAACTATTCTCCTTGCATTTCATCATCTTTTCGCAGCCTTTCTGCTCATTAGCCTCCACTGTGCTCTACTTGCTTTCTATTTCCACGACTTTAGCTCGATGTTTCTTTTCCTCCCGCGAGACTGGACAGTAACCACCAATACTGACATCCGCAAAAGTGAAAGCCTTTTTCTTTTTTCTGTTTCCAGAAAAGATAGTTGTGTTTAATATGTGTTCTTTGAATTGTGTGTATTTGTTTTATGTTTTCATTTTTCACTTAAGCATTTATGAACAATAAAGTGCTGTAATTGTGCTTCTCACAGAACCAGTGGAGACACTGTTTTCTTAAAGAACAGATGGGTTTAGGCACGAAAATTAGCATTATAAAGCTTTTGTTTGTGTTTGTTTTGTTGTATTTTATGCAAATATTGCAACTCTGCAATTTATGCTAAATTAGTGCAGACCAAAACAAAACACACAAGTGGTTAAACCTTCTTTATACAAGTGAGTCAAGACTCAAAGTTGTCCATATTGACTCAAATATTGTCATTTTGAACAAATTTTCAGTCATTTTCAACATATTTCCAGTCTTTTTTGGCATTTTTGTGTTACTTTTAGCAAATTTTGAGTAAATTCGGGCAATTTTATGTGACTTTGGGCAGGTTTCAAGTTAATTTCGACAGTTTTATATTGAGCGCTAAATAAAATAGACTGGATCAATAGAATAAATGCAGCATGGCTCAGAAACAGTGAACAGAGGAGCAAGTTGTTGGAGATACATTCAGCATGGAGAACGTTGTCCCAAAATAATTCAAATCACCCATAACACCTCAAATACTGTAATTTGGAACAAATTGGGGGTCATTTTCACCAAGTTTCAAATTTTTTTTAACAGTGTTTAATTCATTTGGACCAATTTTAAGTCACTTTGAAGAATTTTATGTTACTTTGGGCAGATTTGAAGGTATTTTGGAGTTTGTAGAGGTGTTGATAACACTGGTGTGACTCAAAATTGCCCAAAATGACAAAAAAAATGTGTCCAAAGTGACTTTAAAATTGGAATTTTTAACTAATTGAGTCATTTTGGACCAGCTTAAAGTAATTTTGGATAGTTTTCAAGTTGTTTTGGTCAGTTTTTTAGTTAATTTGGAAATGTTTTGAGTCAATTTGGACAATTTCACGTGAACAAAGGAGCGAGTTGTTGGAGAAACATTCTGCATGGTGAAACATCCTTCTACAGATGATGTCCAGAGACTATTGGCTTCAAAGTTGTCCCAAAATGATTCAAATTGCCCGTAATAACTCAAATACTCTAATTTTGAACAAATTTGGATTCAGTTTCAACAAGTTTCAAATCATTTTTTAACAGTTTTTAATTTATTTGGACCAGTTTTGAGTCACTTTGAACAATTTTGGGCAGGTTTCAAGTTATTTTGGTCAATTTAAGACCGAGAGGGAAAGGATAAATCCAAAAGGCCTCCGGATCATTTGCTGAGAAAATGTTTAGTTTTGTGAAACAGTGCTTGTCCTTAAAGTGAAATTGTGAAAACTAACTCGTGGTGAGGGTTCATACGTTTGTTTTTCAGGAGTCGCATACCACAAAGATTGAGATCAATGCTGCACTTTATGACGTCTGTTTTTATCTCTGGTCAACTGTTAAAAATGCATCTTGCAAAACGGCACATTCTGTTGAAATGATGCATCTAGCAAGAAAAAAAAATGCATTTTTAAAACTACGTAGAATGATAATGACAATGTTTTACCTTTACTTTTAAGTAGACAATGTGGAGCTTCCAGGGTTAATAAGTGAGTCGTCAGTGTGATTTAGAGGAGCTACAAACAGATCACAAAGGACTACATCAGGGGTGTCAAACTCATTTTAGTTCAGGTTCCATGTTCAGCCCAATCTGATCTCCAGTGACCAGTAAAGTCACAGCATAATAATCTATAAATAATCACAACTCCAAATTTCTCCTTTGTTTTAGTGTAAAAAGTACATTCTGAAAATGTTCACATTGAAGGAATTATCTTTTTACAAAATATTATGAACAACCTGATATTTGTTAAGAAAAATAAGTTAAATTTCAACATTCAGCCTCAGTTTATCATTTACACATTACAATTTACAGATCACTGAGTGTCTACAAAGGAACACAACATTTAATCATAGGTATCTGGAACTGAACAATATAGTATTTTACTTGATAAAAGACAAAAAACGACCAAAATGACAAAAATCTGACAAAAAGCAAGAAACAAAATGACAAAAATGTGACAAATGACATGAAACAAAACAAAAAAAAAATTGACAAAAATGTTACAAAACAACAAAAAATGGACAAACGGAGCAAAAAATCACAAATGAAACAAAAAATGACACAAGCAAAACAAATCGACAAAAAATAGACTAACAACACAAGTGAGACAAACACAAAATAATTGTCGTTGTGATACAAACGATAAAAATCAAAAAACAACCAAAACAAGACAAATATTACAAAAACGAGAAAACGACAAAAAAATGAGAACGCATACAAAACAAAAAGGAGACAAAAACTTAGACAAAAAAAGTTAGAAAGCAACAACAAAAAATGGACAAAAAAGACCAAAAAAAGACAAGTGAGTCAAAATGATAAAAACATGACACACGACAAAAGTCAGACGAAAAAAGACAAAAAGCGACAAACACAAAATATTACAAAAATGATAAAAAATTACACAAATGAGACAAAAAAATGCCTAAAGCGAGAAAACGACAAGAAAACAGACGAACAACACAAGCGAAACAAAGAGGAAACACAAAACGACAAAAACATGAGACAAGTCAGACAAAGAAACAACAAAAACAAGACAATATTACAAAAATGTGACACAAAATGACAAAATAACAATGAACAATGTAGTATTTTGCTTTATGATCAAACAACTTGTCATGGTCTAGAAATTATTTTAAATTTATAGTTTTACTAATTTACAGTCTGCAGTTAATGTCTTCTCTGGAATTTTTGTGTTTTACAAAGTCGTCCCATGGGCCGGATTGGACCCTCTGGAGGCCCGATTTTGGGCCGTGAGCCACATGTTTGACACCTCTGGACTACATGATGTCAGAGCAGCTTCACTACTCCTTAAAATTGATTTTCCAGAGTTTATGATCTCTATTAGTTGGATAAACACCATTTTTCCAGTAGATATTTACTCATTTGGTGCCGGAGAGCGATGTCTAACATGTTGGTCTGAAATCTCTCACAGCTGTTCAATTAATTTGTTGTTAGTTAGATATCTGGTCATAGCATATGATCATTTTTATACTCATTATACCATGCAGTGACCCCTCTGGCCCTTTAAACAGGGGCGCCGTCATCCCATCTGGATAAAAATACTCCATCATAGGATAAAGGTAGGTCTCTCAGAGGACATTTGTGTTAGTTTGCAGCAATCCTTTCCTCTAAACTACACAAAAAATGTGTTGAAAATGACTAATCGGATCGTATTACCGGGTTGTTTTTGCACCACTAAACTTAGTTCTTACTGTAGCATCACTTTTTGCGTAACTTAACAGGCTGCTCCCGTCGTTGTAACGCTCATATAGCACTAATTTACGGCTATTGAATGTGATTTCTGACCCTATTTACTGATGTTTTTCCTGTAGATCTCAATCCAGATGCTGTCTTTGTGACTGAAGCTCCTGCCGTCAGGAGCCTCAACTCTTCCAATATCACTCAGATCTTTTTTCTTTTACCGCCAGAATCAGATCAAAGCACTCAGAGGACATTTGTGTTGGTTTGCAGCGAACCTTTCCTCTAAACTACAACAAAAATATATTGAAAATAACTAATCGGGTCATATTGCCTGGTCGTTTTTGTACCCCTACACTCTGTTTTTTTGTAATGTAGTGATTCTGGACTTAAATTTTACTGTAACGTTGCTGTTCCCATCATTGAAACGCTCATATTGCACTAATTTACAACTGTCGAATGTGATTTCAGACTATATTGACTGATCTTTTCTCCTGTAGATGTCAATCCAGATGTCAAAGCCTGAGCTGTCTTTGTGACTGAAGCTCCTGCCGTCAGGAGCCCCAACTCTTCGAGTATCATTTAGATCTTTTCCTGCCAAAATCAGATCAAACCAGTCCTGCTTAGCATATTTCTAAATGCCACACAGCGTGATTAGATGTTAATCGTACCAAGGAGTGCACCTGTGTGGAAACAGCTGCATTTTTTGTGTTCCTCCACTCATTTATTCAGATTTTTCCCTTTTAATTCATCATTTATCTGGATGGTGCTGAAGGTTTCCCACATAAATCAGTTAACAATTATCTGAGTGCAGATAAATGAATCCTCTGTGGTTCTAAAGGAGATACCTGTTGTGTTTTTCTGCATTTTTTTTCAGTTTCTCACTGAGTTTTGCAGACAGTGAAGCATGCAACCTCCAGGTACGACAGCGATCGTTCCTCTGGAGTCAAATTAATCAAGACGGAGTTAAAATTAGCCAATTGAATATTCCATTTTACCAATCAGGTCAGAATTATCTTGACATTTCTATTATCCATCAGCACATCTTAATGAGCTTTTCATTGTTGGGGCTGTGCGGTGAAGGATGTCGTCTCTGGATGAGATTTTACTACCAGAAAATATATATTTAAACAAGTTAAGACACAGAAATGGTGCCAGGAATATCTAGCATTGCTTGGTAACTGTGATGGGGGAAAAAAAAGAAAGCAATTTAGCCTCACAAGATCAGAGCTTTTTTTTTCTTTCTTTTTTTTCTGGTGCACTGAGGGTATGAAGTGTGCAGAGTAATGGTGCCATCAATATGTATTTTACCATTAAAAACACAGATGAAGGATGACAGGAAAAGGATCTTACACACAGATGTACAATGACATGTTGGAAAACCTGGAAGATTAAGAAACTTTATTCATGGTAGCACCAGAATTAAAACATTTCAGGGTGAATTTTGGTGTCAGATACCTACGGTTAGTCAGTTTGTGTTCTGGTTTTACATCTCTGCAAAAAGATGTACAATAACATGTAGGAAAACATGAGAAATAGTCACAAGAATAATCAACTTTATCTATACAGCTAAAGTTCTTTACATGGTGGCGCCAGCATGAAAACATTTTATGTCTGAGGTTAATTAAATCAGCTACAGTTCCAGTGACATTGGATGATGTCGGTTGTTGGAAAATATGAAAAGTAGCCACAACAGTTATAAACTTTATTCATACTCTTAAATTCTTTTCACGGTGGCAACAGAATTGAAATATTTCTAGACTGAGGTTGATAAAATCAGGCAGTTAAAGTGATAGAGCTACAGTTTATCCCTTTTTGTTCTGGTTATACACTAGTGTTCCAAAGTTTGGGGTCACTCAGACAATTTCATGTTTTCCATGAAAACTCACACTTTTATCCATGTGCTAACATAACTGCACAAGGGTTTTCTAATCATCAATGAGCCTTTCAACACCATTAGCTAACACAATGTAGCATTAGAACACAGGAGTGATGGTTGCTGGAAATGTTCCTCTGTACCTCTATGGAGATATTCCATTAAAAATCAGCTGTTTCCAGCTACAATAGTCATTTACCACATGAACAAAGTCTAGACTGGATTTATCATTCATTTAATGTTATCCCCACTGAAAAAAATGCTTTTCTTTCAAAAATAAAGACATTTCTAAGTGACCCCAAACTTTTTAATGGTGGTGTAAATCTTTACACACAGATATTTTGTAAGAAAACATGAAAAATAGTCATAAGATTACTAGAAGCTCTTTACATGGAGGCACCATGGTAATAAAATCTGGTCGTTTAAGTGATACAGGATGACTTTTAGTGTCAGATACCTGCAGTTTGTCCCTTTGTGTTCAGTTTATAAAGCTTTACTCACAGATATGTAAGAAAACATAATAATAATAACTTTATTTATATAGCACCCTTAACAACAGCATTCACAAAGTGCTTTGACAGTTAAAACATGCAACACAGACAATCAAGCAAGAGAGCAGTCAATTAAAATAAATAGTACAAATGATAATAAGTTTATATATAACAATAAAAATAAAAGTGGACCTAAAATTGAACCTTGAGGTACACCACAAGTAATGGCAGCTGAAGAGGAGGAATGATTACCATGGCGACTGAGTAGGTTCTGTCTAAAAGAGGAGTAAGGAGTAAAACCAATCAAACAGTGTCCCTGACACCAACCCAAGTTCTAAGATTAAAATTGCTCTACAGTGTAGAAAGCTGCACTCAGATCTAAAAAAATTAAAATTGCATTCTCTCCTCTGTCAGCAGCCAGGAGGAGGTCTTTTATTACTTTAAGGAGGGCAGTTTCTGTTCATGAAAACATGAAAAAAATAGTCAGAAGGTTAATAAAGTTTATTATGCAGCTGCATTACAACACCAGAATTGAAATATTTCTGGACTGAGGTTAATAAAATCAGGTAGTTTCGGTGACACAGGACTTACAGTTTGACCTTTTGTGTTCGGGTTTTACTTCTCTACACACAAATGTCCAAAATAAGATTATTTACCTTTATGCAGCTCAAGTTCTTTGCATGGTGGCACCAGAATGAAGACATTTATGGACCGAGGTTGATAAAGTCAGGCAGTTTAAGTGATGCAGTTTCAGTTTGACCTTTCGTGTTCTGGTACAATGACGTATAGGAAAGCATGAAAATAGTCATAAGATTAATAGAAGTTCTTTACATGGTGGCACCATGGCAATAAAATGAGCAGTTTAAGTATGTAAGAAAACATTTTTGAAAAAAATAGAAGATTAATAAACTTTATTATGCAGCTGCATTAAGACACCAGAACTGAAATATTTCTGGACCGAGGTTGTTTGACCTTTTGTGTTCTGGTACAGTACAATGACATATAGGAAAACGTGAAAAATTGTCACAAGATTAATAAAAATTCTTCACATGGAGGCACCATGGTACAGGATGATCTTTAGTGTCAGTTACCTGCAGTTTATAGCTTTGTGTTCTGGTATTACAGTGAAATGCAAGAAAATGTGCAAAATAAGATCATTTAACTTCATGTAGCTCAGGTTCTTTGCCTGGTGGCTCCAGAATGAAGACATTTCTGGACTGACGTCGATAAAATCAGCGACACTTTGGTTGCACATCTCCACCAGTTGGACCCAGTTTGATGAGGTCTATGGAGAAGCTCTGGTAGGAACTAGAACGCTACATTATTAACTCTTTGCTCTCCCAGAGTCGGGATCAATCAGACGTGACTGACGTCTTCTGTTCTACCGATCAGATGTGTGGATCCACTGCTTTTATGTTTTATGAAACTCCCATCCTTCACCACCCTGGGAGGAGGAGGAGGAGGAGGAAATCCAAAATGGAGGGAAATTACCCCCAGTGCAAGAGGGAGAAAGAGGCAAGACTCTCCTTGGCTGGCGAGTCAGTGTTGCTATGCTGTTGTAAGGAGGCGAGAGGGAGGGAGGGAAGGAGGGAGGAAGGGAGGGAGGGAGGGAGGGAGTGGTGGGGGAGTCTGAAGGAGAGAGAGAGAGAGAGAGAGAGAGAGAGAGAGAGAGAGAGAGAGAGAGAGAGAGAGAGAGAGAGAGAGAGAGAGAGAGAGGCCTGGCTGGCTGTGAGGGAGGCGGAGAGGCCTCATCTGCAGTGCTGTGTGCAGAAGGAGCGCTTAACAGCCTTTCAGTGAGGGGGAAGGGGGAGGAGATGGGGTGGGGAAGAGGGAGAGGGGTGAGGAGAAAGATGGCGGTGGTTGGTGGAGAGAGACTGGCGCCCCCTGTAGCCGGAGGAGGAGAGGCCCCAGTGCGTCTCAGACACAAAGAGGAGACAAAAACATCCAAATGAATTGAGGGTTGCAGTTTATTTGCCCCCTCCTGACCCGGCACCCACCTGAGCAGAGGGGAGACGAGAGGTGAGGGGCGCCCCCTGTGGGAAAAGTGGCATCTTCTCTGGACAATAAAACAAAAGGATTAAGAAGAAAGGGGGAGGTGGATAATAGCAAATTTGTGATGTTGTGGATGCGAAAAGTAAAAACTTGCCCGTCCTCTGAATATTGCATGTCGCTAGAGGTCATCCAGATCAGGGTCCACGGAGAAACTGGGACAATAACACCAGCAGAGAGAGGAGGGGAGGCGGGGGAGGCGGAGGGGGGAGGCTAAAGAAAGGCCTTGCAGACTGCGGGGGAGACAAGAGGCCTCTTCTGCAGTGCTGGGTGATGGAGGTTGGAGGAGGGGAGGACTGGGGGAGATGGTTGCAGAGCTAACCTGCCGCTAGCGCCTCCTGCAGCCGCTATGGGAGAGCTGCACACGGTGAATGATTCACGGGGAGAAGAATACGGCGGGATTGAATCATTCAGGAGGCACAGGAAAAAAATGCGATATGAACAGACAAGAGGGGGGAGAACATGAGAGGAACATGAGGTGTAAGAGGGGAAGAGAGACGTCGATGGAGGATGGGAAGAAGATACAAGGAGAAAAGACCAGATTTACACCGCCAAATATGACTGATTTTAGGTTGTAGAACTGTAAAAATATATGAAAAACTTAAGATAAAGTCGCTTTTTTTTCGGAATCTTTCCAACCATGTATTTGTTGTAAACACTGACTTGCTGTATATAGGTTATTACAACTGACATGCATTAAAAATTCACAAGAAAGCAGGAAATTATCCGCATGAAACTCAGTATTTTCTGGGTGCAAATGTACAACTGTGCTCCATTTTACAGCCTTGAACTTAAAGCTGCTCATTAATTTCCTTCAATCCTGCCGGTTCATTGACTTGTAGCTGCAAAAACACAGAATTTAATCAATTCTGCAACAAAAATTTCTGTTTTAAAAGCATCTGTGAACCTAAATCCAGACCTTTAAACAGTTGCATCACCATGGTAACTGACACTGCGCAGTTAGATCACCATGGTAACTGACGCTGCGCAGTTAGATCACCATGGCAACTGATACTAAACAGTTAAATCACGATGGTAACTGATGCTAAACAGTTAAATCACCATGGCAACTGATGCTAAACAGTTAAATCACCATGGCAACTGATGCTAAACAGTTAAATCACCATGGTAACTGATGCTAAACAGTCACATCACCATGGTAACTGATGCTAAACAGTTAAATCACCATGGTAACTAATGCTAAACAGTCACATCACCATGGTAACTGATGGTACACAGCTACATCTATGCAAAATAACTGCAACATCTACAGGGGCAGAAGAAGAAGAAAACAGGGCTAAAGTTGTCAAGATATTTAATCAAGTCCTGCATCAAGTAAAGAAGAATCTGCATTGTTTTTTAATGAAGAGTTATTAACCTGAAAAAGCAAAAGAACCCAGTTTTTCACTTATTTTAAATGAAAACTAATCACTAATCCAAATTTTGAAGATCAGCCGGTTACTCTGAAATGCTGAAGTTTGAAAGCAGAGAATTACCAACATATTTAGTTGTTTTCCTCAGTTATAAAACATTGTTTGCAACTGCAGCATGCAGATAAGTGATGGGAAAATCTTCAAAAAGCTTTTTTTTTTTCCCGTCAAGGCAACCTAAACTGAGACCAAGTCTGGGCCAGACCTGAGATTCAGTTTTGTTTATATTGCACCAATTTACATCATAATGTCATCGTAAGCCACTTTAGACAGTAAAAACCTTCTAAGATCATACAGATAAAATGAACAAACTTAAAATTTTCCTTGGATTCCCTTTAAGTAAGTGTTTGGCAACAGCACAGAGAAAAAAATCCAGCAGAACCAGGATCAGGGAGGTCAGACATCTGCCTCGACTAGTCAGGTGAAGGGATCATAAGTGGAAAAAAAGTGGCTAAAGTTATTGAAATATTTAATCAAGTCTTGTATCTACAATAAAAGAATGTACATTGCATTTTAACGAAAAGTTATCAACCTAAAGAGGTGAAAGAGCTCAGTGTTTAACTTATATTAAAGCTGCACTAGCCAGATTTTTTTGTGCAATTCCCCAATAATGTTGAGGCATTAAAACGCAGAGAATTATGAGGATATTTTCTACAAAACCTTTTTTGAAAATGTTTGCAACTGCAGAAGGCAGATGTGTGAAGAGAAATCTATAAAAGAAACAGTGTTGTTGTCAAGGCTACCTAAAATAAGACCAAAACAGGGCAAGACAGAGTCAAGACCAGGATCTAGTTCAATTCAGTTTTCACTAAATGACCACACAGAGACACAAATCGAACACAAAACAACCATAAATGACCACCATTGGAGACAAAACAGCTAAAAACATCCATAAGGAGACACAAAATGACGACTAAGAGACACAAAACAACCATAAACCACACAGAGACTAATGATCTCAGACCACTGGTTGTTGCCTTTTACAGTCTATTGGTTGTTTTTCTTCTTTGTCTTGTTTTTAAAATTTGAAGACCACAAACAACAAATCTGAACTGAACACTGAATTAAGATTTTTAAAAATTAATTTGCCGTCGTTTCTGTGAATAATACAAAACAAGAGAGTCAGACTGCAATGAAATGAAAATATGAGAAAGAAATGTGATTCTTGCTTGAGATGCATATTAGTAAACATCATTTCTGGTTTTATTTAACTTTCTATACATATTTGTCAAAGTGTAGCCGTTCTCAGACTTTTACAGAAGGCACAGGACGTTCAGGAGATGGAGGCTGAGATGCTAAATTTGCATTAAGTCCAGATTTTGCAGAGTGAAGAACTGGAGACCTTCAGACCTTCAGCTGGACAGAACAAACTCATCTTGAAGTGACTCTTGCTGCTCCACATCCACAACCTTTAACCTCTCAGAGTTCTACTGGCTGCTGATTATCGAGTCTTTGCAGCCACAGTTTTTCTGTTTTCCCTCTGCAGCAGTTTGTCGCTCCATCCTGCTGAGCTGGTTGTAGATAAAGAGTGTGACCTCCCAGCAGACTCACCTCCTCCTGCAGCTCAGCACCTCCCACCTCCTCTGCAGTCTGTGCAGTGTGATGCAGCAACGTCCTCCTCCCTCCTACAAGCAGCCGCCTCACTGCAAAAACATCATCACCTCCTGACTTTGATGAAGCAACTTAAACTGCTGAAGAAAAGGGAATGAATCTTAATTTATTCATAGATGCATATAAAGGTACTGTTAACCTGCACAAAAATGATGGTTCCCTTAACGTAATATTTTATTGCACAACCTTTTGAGGCAATCACTGCAATCAAACCATTTGTGTAACCGTCAGTGAGACTTCTGCACCTCTCAGCAGGTATTCTGGTCCACTCCTCATCAGCAGACTGCTCCAGTTGTCTCAGGTTTGAAGGTTCCTTCTCCAGACACCATGTTTCAGCTCCTTCCACAGATGTTCAATAGGATTTAGATCAGGGCTCATAGAGGCCACTTCAGAATAGTCCAATGTTTTCCTCTTAGCCATTCTTGGCTGTTTTTAGCTGTGTGTTTTGGCTCATTATCCTGTTGTAAGACCCATGACCTGCGACTGAGACCAAGCTTTCTGACACTGGGCAGCACATTTCTCTCTAGAATACCTTGATAGTCATGAGATTTCATTGCACCTGCACAGATTCAAGACACCCTGTACCAGATGCAGCAAAGCAGCCCCAGAACATAACAGAACCTCCTCCATGTTTCACAGTAGGGACAGTGTTCTTTTCTTCATATGCTTCATTTCTGTGTCTGTGAACATAGAGCTGATGTGCCAAAAAGTTCCAGTTTTGTCTCGTCTGTCCATAGGACATTCTCCCAGAAGCTTTGTGGCTTGTCAACATGCAGTTTGGTAAATTCCAGTCTGGCTTTTTTATGATTTGTTTTCAACAATGGTGTCCTCTTTGGTCGTCTCCCATCAAGTCCACTTTGGCTCAAACAGTGACGGATGGTGAGATCTGACACTGATGTAGCTTGACCTTGGAGTTCACCTTTAATGTCTTTAGAGGTTGTTCTGGGCTCTTTTGTTACCATTCCTATTATCCGTCTCTTCCATTTGTCATCAGTTTTCCTCCTGAGGCCACGTCCAGGGAGGTTGGCTACAGTCCCATGGATCTTAAATTTCTGAATAATATGTGCAACTGTAGTCACAGGAACATCAAGCTGCTTGGAGATGGTCTTACAGCCTTTACCTTTAACATGCTGGTCTATAATTTTCTTTCTAATCTCCTGAGACAACTCTCTCCTTGGCTTCCTCTGGTCCATGTTTAGTGTGGTACACACCATGTCACCAAACAGCACAGTGACTACTGTAACCCTATAAATACACCGACTGACTGATTACAAGTTTGTAGACACCTGTGATGCTAATTAGAGGACACACCTTGATTGAACATGTCCCTATGGTCACATTATTTTCAGTCTTTTCTAGGGGCACCATCATTTTTGTCCAGGCCTGTTTCATGAGTTTATTTTTTAAAATAATTCTGTTGAACCACAGTTCAAAAGCAATGTTTGATTTTCATTGGTTAATTTTCATAGAATTTTTATTTATTATTACTTTTGTCAGATTCAAATTATTTCTGTGACCATTGTGGGTTTTTCTTTCATTAACTGAGGGGTACCAACAATTTTGTCCACGTGTGTATATATGTATATACTTTATTGTTATTATTTTAGTTGTTTTTTTTGCTCATTTTCTTTCTAGATTTGAGTTTCTATATAAATATACTTTTTTATTATTATTATTATTATTATTATTATTATTATTATTATTATTATTATTATTATTATTATTATTATTATTATTATTATTATTAGTAGTAGTAGTAGTAGTAGTAGTAGTAGTAGTAGTAGTAGTAGTAGTAGTAGTAGTAGTAGTAGTAGTAGTAGTAGTAGATTTATTTATTTATTTTTTGCTTTTTTTCTATATTGGGGTCTTACAGAGTAAAGAGGAAATTAATTTCACAGATTCTCAGCCTTACAACAGGAAAAGGGTCTTTCTACCATGTACATTAAGTCAAGATGGGAAAAAGAAGCTAATACAGAATGAAGTGAGGATGGAAGGTGAAACGTCTGTAAGACACGCAGCACCACTTCCAGCTCAGGGTTATGGAGGGAGTTCACATGGAAGAACGATGCAAGGTTTTAATAACCCCAGAATCATCCATCATTTATACACATTAATCCTCATCAGGGTCATGAGGGGCTGGAGTCTATCCCAGCTGACTGAGGGTGAAGGCAGTGGACACCTGGACAGGTAACAGTCTGTCACAGGGCTACATACAGAGACAAACAATCACACTCACATTCACACCTGCAGACAATTTATAGCTATCAGTTAACCTCAGCATGTTTTTGGACTGTGAGAAGAAGGTGGAGAAAACCCACACATGCACAGGGAGAACATGCAAACTCCATGCAGAAAGATCCCAGGAAGACACGAAGACACGGATCTTCCAGCTGCAAGGCGACAGTGCTAACCACTACGCCACTGTGCAGACCCCCTCCTGAAATTAAACAATTCCAAAGTGACAAGCCTGAACACGGTCAGTGTTGGAGGTTATGTGGAAATACTTCTGCTGGTCATTTGCACATATTTTGGGAATGCCCTGGCATTTCAGATGTAATGACATCAATAATACTCCTGCAATTAGATTTTAACTTTGATGTAATTTAATTAGGAAATGTGCCTTCTTCACTGACAGAGCCTGATAGATATTTACTACAAATACTGCTAGCAGGGGGTAAAAAAGCAACAACAAAACAATGGCTGAGTAATGATACCCCAAAAGCCACCCAATGATGGAAATAATTCAGAAAATATACATGATGGAACAACTGACTTTAGCCCAGAAATGTGACAGGTATTGAGAAAAATGGAAATCTTCTTTGAATTTCAGGTGATTATTATTGAGGTGTTTATTGATATTTTTGAACTGTATGAGAATGCAAGGCTGCATGTCTTGGAAGGAGCAAAAGCCAAACTATCTTTAACCCATAAATACACAGAAGACTGAAGAAAGACCTGAAGGATCTTAATGTTTTATATCGACAATCCTGGACACTTGGAACCTCGGCTTGGCTTTTATTATATGATTATTCTGTCTAAATGTTGTTCTGTTTGCTCTGGAAAAACAATAAAAACATAGTCAAAAACACTGATTAAAACACACTTATTGTTGGTTTCTTTCACTTCCACTGCAGATAACATCGACCTGCTGTGTCTCCTTTGTTTCCTTGTTCATTCAACATCCTGGAAAGTTTGTGTTTTGACAGGCAAACTAGAGGCTGTTGTACAACCTGTGCTGTAAAGGTGAAAACAGCAACAACAACTCCTGCTTCCTTGATATGAAAGTGTCGGTTCTTTTAACAACATCAACCTGGTAACAGCTTCATCGCCTTGACTGAGCTACAAAAGAACCGTTCCAAGTCTTCAAGGTCAGCGTTTCTGCACAGTCTTCATCATGTGCTGTGAACTTCTTCCATCTTTGGACAATAACTTCAGGTCATCCTCACAAATGTCAAGGGTCAATACATGATTGAAGCTATATGGAGAAACCAGTTTCCTTTTATCTTGTGGAATGTGGAGCCTTTCACCTCCTGAAACTTCTAAACTTTCCCAAATTGAGTGAAAGATGTAATGATGTCATCGTATAGAAACGCTACAATAGCTGTAAATCCTCAGCACAGGTTTCCTTTGAAACTCCATCCATCCATTATCTATACACCTCTTAATCCTCACTAGGGTCATGGGGGGGCTGGAGTCTATCCCAGCTGACTCAGGTGAAGGCAGGGGACACCCTAGACAGGTCACCAGTCTGTCACAGGGCTACATACAGAGACAAACAATCACTCTCACATTCACACCTACGGGCAATTTAGAATGATCAATTAACCTCAGCATATTTTTGGACTGTGGGAGGAAGCCGGAGTACCCGGAGAAAACCCACGCATGCACAGGGAGAACATGCAAACTCCATGCAGAAAGATCCCGGGAAAGCCGGGACGTGAACCAGGGATCTTCTAGCTGCAAGGTGAAAGTGCTAACCACTACACCACTGTGCAGCCCTCCTTTGAAACTGATCGAAATAAATGAAATTCCACAATCCTTTCCTTGCATTTGTGTTGAAATTATTCAAAGAAACTTCTAGACGTGTTTTTAACTTTAAGGTTTTCTTTTGTCAAGATCCCAGAATGTTGTGCTTAAAGGCAGAATAAAATCTTTCTCAGTAGTTTGTGTTTTATCCTCCAGATCTGGAGCTACATGCTTCTGATCGGCAGTTACTGACCTCCAAAGTGTTTATTGTTCTATTATGCAGCAGCTTCTGTCAGCTGTTCTGCTTTTTTACCTCTTCACCCTCACCCTGACTGGTTGAGGTGGATGTCTGCCCTCCCTCGAACCAGTTCTGCCAGAGTCTTTTTCCGCAAGCTTTTACTCAAAGGGAATCTAAGGGAAACTCTGGCTTTGTTGGGTTTTTCTGTGTGAGTTTGGAAGGTCTTTACTGTGTGAAGTGCCTCAAGATGACATATGTTCTGACCTGGTGTTAGTTTAGGTGAACACATCTTCCTGCTATGATGAATGCTTTTTCTTATGATAAGAATAAGTCTTTTAGACTCTGTAGAACCGAGAGGAACAACTAAATACAGTGACTCCTCGGTTTACGACGTCCTCGACCTACAACGTTTCGTCAGAATTGGTTACATGGAACTAGTTGGCGAGAAGAGTGGACGAATATGTCGTCACACAGTGCTATAAGATGGCTTGGTTTACATCCGCCCGTTGTACGCCAGGATGGATTGTGCTACATTCACTAACTTTTTTTCCTTCATTATGGCTCCCAAGCGAGATCAAGTAGATCAAGCTGTAAAAACACTGCAACATATTCTGTTATTTTCTTGTAAAATGTCTCATACATGCATGAAAGTCGTTGAAATTCATGACTTTTCCAAAGAATTGATCAATATTGTGATGCATGTAATGGCTTTTTTTACATTTTCACCAGAGTTCCAACTTACGATGAAAATCGACTTACGTCGGGCCGTAGGAACGGAACTCTGATGTAAGTCGAGGACCTCCTGTATATTGATAACTCTTTGTGTTTTCATGCCACTTTACAGAGTAATCCCACATTCTGTTGCACAGAAAAAATGTCATTCCTTGTGGTTGTTTTGAGTCTCTTTGTGTTTGTTTGTAGTCATCTTCTCTTTTTTTGTGGTCAATTTGTGTCTCTTTGTGGTCATTTATTGTGGTTTTTTGTCTCCTTGTGGTTGTTTTTTTGTTTGTTTTGTGTCTCTTTGTGGTCATTAAGCTCTTAATTTAACAAATTATATTAAATGGTATCATTTTGGTGCTATTTTTTAAACTCATGCCAATACTAATAGACTATCACAGTTTAACCTTCTATTTACAAGTTTATTTCTGACAAATCTGATTCATTTTAATGCATGAGATAAAACCCTGAACTAATTTCCAAATATTTTTAGGGATAAATTAACATAAATCTGTCGTTATTGTGTACCACTATGGTGGACATGCAGCACTAATTATTTTAGAGTATAAATACATCTGCAGCTGGAGGCCTGTGTGTGTTTTGGCCAGAAGATGGCGCTGTACACCAAGAAACAACAGATAACATTTTACATTTAAGTCTGGACTGGATCCATCATAACAGTTTATTTAAATTACTCCATATATTTTATCCAGCTGTTCAGGATTTGTTTTTAAAGGTAATTTTTAAAGTCATTTTGAGGCAAAATATATGAAGTCAAACAGCTTTCTAGCAGTGAAATAAAACTGGAATTCAGCTAACAAGTGTAAATATTGCGGTTTAGACTCTACAGTGGTATTTATGATGGGAATTTACCTGAGTAATTTAAATAATACAGATTTAAACCCTCCAAAAATGATATAAAATACAACTTCACCTTATTGTAATAAAGACTAACACTAGGAACCTGTAGTACTGTTAATTATATCGATCAACTCGACTAATCTAGACCTAAAACCTGCAAAACAGACATGAAAACCCAACAAATTCGAGGATGGGAAGTGTTTATTTTTCTTTTTTCTTTCTTTTGACCTAAAAGAACCCAAACGGACTGAAACTTAGATTGTTTAATTTTCATCATTTCAAAGCTATTTTGTTAACTGAAATTTAACACAGACAGATAATGAATTAACAGAAGCCAATTTAGATGAGGTTTGGTTCTTAAATGAAATGTGAAAATCCTAAATGAAGGGACTTTGGTTTAGTGTTAAACCTATTAACTGGAACTGACAATAATTCTTTACAATTAGTCATTTTTTAGTTTCACAAGAACCTCTTAGCAACAGTTTCTTTTAAAAAATACTTCTTTAATAAACTCCACAAGGGTGTCTTTAAAAACATCAACAACAAAACCTTTAGGTACTAAAAATAGTGCAAAAATAAGAAAACATTTCAGGATAGTTCTTAACAAATGGTTATTTGAGCATCTTCAATCAAATTATTACATGCAGATTGATATCAACATTGATATTTTGGTTGTTTAAGTAAATAAAGACAAAACCAATCATTCTCAGGGGGAACATAGACCCTTAAAACCTTAAAACAGGGGTGTCAAACATGTGGCCCGCAAGACAAAACCGGCCCTCCAGAGGGTCCAATCCGGCCCGTGGGATGACTTTGTAAAGAGGAAAAATTACAGATGACATTAACTGCAGATTGTAAATTTGTAAAACTTTAAATTTAAAATAACTTCTAGACCATGAGAAGTTGTTTTGATCATGAAGTAAAATACTAGATTGTTAACTATTGTTCTGTTTCTCATTTTTGTAATATTTTGTCTTATTTTTGTTGTTTTGTTTCTTGTTTTGTTGCTTTTGTCATTTTGTGTTTCCTTTCTGTCTCACTTGTGTTTTTTGTCTCAGTTTTGTCATTTTGTGTTTCGCTTTATTTGCTGTTTTTTGTCTCGTTTTTGTCATATTTTGTCTTGTTTTGTCTGACTTTTGTCATTTTGAACATAAAGTAAAACACTAGATAGTTCGGTTCCAGATAGCTGTGACTAAATGTTGTGTGTCTTTGTCGACACTCTGTGATCTGGAAGTTGTAATGTGGAAATGATAAACTGAGGAATAATGTTGTTGAAATCAAATTGATTTTTCTTAAAAAATTTCAGGTTGTTCATGATGTTTTGTAAAAAGATAATTCGTTAAATGTGAACATTTTTAGAATGTATTTTTTTGCACTAAAACAAAAGAAACATTTGGAGTTGTGGTTATTCATAGGTTATTATGCTCTGATTTTACTGGTCATTGGAGATCTAATTGGACTGAATGTGGAACCTGAACTGAAACAAGTTTGACACCCCTGCCTTAAAAGAACTTGTGGATCTGAAGTAAAAATCAAGAAAATGCATTTGACAGCTGAAGACACATTCATTTTAGGAGCTTTTACTTGAGAGCTGTAAATGTAAGCCAAGTGAGATTGATCTGAAGGGCAAAAAACAACGAGTGCTGCACAATTATGAACAGCAACTGACCATAAATGTTCACTTTAGGTCTTTTCTTGGATGTTAGTGACTTTACTAGTCTTTAAATATCTGTGAATCATTTAAGATAATCGAAAGAATTGGTTTTGAGGTCAGATTATGTAATATTCTCACAAAATCAGCGTCTGTGGGGTCCTTTCTATTAGAATATACAGCAACAAACTTTTTTTCACTTTTAACATGAGTCATGTGGAGGATTATCCAATAGCATGAAATAAAACAAAAATCATTGCTTATTGAAATATATAAGAATATAATAACCACTAGAATATATAATAATAACTTAATAATAAGAGATGATAAAATGAGGTCATAAACTGTACATTAAATAGATTGCAATAATAAAATGGAGAAATCCATGAATAAAATTTGTAAATAAAATAGTAAATAAAGTAAATAATGTAAGTAAATAACAAATATCAAATCCAAAGTTTGACTAAAAAGAAGCTCTTCAGTTTGTTTTTAAAAATAGGAAGATGACTTTTATTTTCATTATATACACACACACACACACTCACACACACACACACACACATACACACACAATAACAAATGATGAAAATGACGTAAGAATACTAAAAAGTCCAGTCTGTCTAAAAAGAAAGCCTCCACTTTGCCATTAAAGACAGGAAGGAAGATGACTTTTATTTTGAAGACAGACATAAAGCGGGCACAGGCAGGGCGTTTTATTTTGAAGGGCCGAGCCTCCACAGAGGTAGAGTCTGAGCGGAGGGAGGTTGGATCTCAGTGGCAACAACTATGACAGGATCGAAGTTCAGCGGCTGAGTCAGGCCGGTAGTCTGGACGGAGACCGAGCACCGGAGGACGCGCGAGGAGTGTAAGGACGTCGGTGTTACCTGGACGGACTAAACTCGGACGGACTCGCTCGGTTTGTGGATCCACGCAGCGGCGGCGGCTGGAGCCCGTAGCCCGGAGAGCGTTGAGCGGCTTGGCGGCGGTCCCGCTGCTAACGAAACATGAACAAAAACCACCGAGTGCAGAGCAGCCGTTCTCTCAGTGCCGTGGAGGTGAAGAGCAAGGTGCGGAGCGACGACTCTGTCCGTCCCGTTAACGGCGCTAACTCTCCGTTACTCCGCTAATTTAGCTGCTAAGTGGCTTGTTAGGTGATGTCGCACCAGAACACCGATATGGGCTAAATCTTAAGTAGCCGGAACAGTTCATTCCGAGTTAATTTCACAGTTATTAGCTTGTTAGCAGCTCCGGGAACTTGGATGTGGCGTAGTTAGCTCCGTAAGTTTGACGGCTAGCCGCTGAGTTTGAAGGCGGAGGTTGTTGTCAGCTGACGCCGCAGTGTCACCTGTCAGCCCTTCGCCGGCCGTTCACCGAGGACCGGCTTCAAGTTTGAGTTGCCTCAGCGTGTCCCACCGGAGAGATTACATAAGTTACTAAACGTTTATGTGAAAAGAAGCCGGTTTGAGTTGGTTTAAACTACCTTTCGTGTTATTTTACTGTGTGGACAGGCAGGTGTCATTCGGCCTCTAACAGCCGGCTCCTTCCGCCACCAGGTGTGGTGACGAAAAAACTGATCCTCTGCCAAAATGTTAATTTCTGGACTTTTCTTGGATGATAGTGACTTTTCCCGTCTTTAAATAATATCTGTATCATTTTATGGACTCGAGAAATCAAAAGAAGTGGTTTTGAGGTCGGAAGATGTAATATTCTGATAGAACAAGCTAAGACTAATACATATACAGACGTTTAAATGCTATTTACATGAGAGTCATGTGGAAGATGAACAAAAACATAAACCCTTTCTGTAATAATGCAAAATATCAGAGTAGAACTTTTAAAGGAGGACATCAGTGTTTTTTTTAAAAGCCTAAAAATGTATTATTGTCTTTCTAAATTCCTAACTTGCGGACTGTCGGTCAAGCTAATAATGATACGCTATATTAGCTTACTGTAGCGCTAGCTAGCTTTAATTCTTTTTTGCTGCTCGGTAAACATCACTGAGTCACAAACTCTTTTTTACTGTTAACATGAGAGTCATGTAGAAGATTATTGATTAGTTTGAGCAAAAAAAACTTTCTCGGTAATAGGTGAAAATACAAAAGTAGGATCTTTTTAAAAGGTTAATAATGTTGTGCTATATTAGCGTGCTGTAGCATTAGCTAACTAGCTTGAATTACTTGTCGCTGTAGTTCAGAATATACCACTGTGAGTTTTTGGTTTGTTTGTTTTGTAAGAATTTACACATCCAAACTTTTCTTTTCATTTAACATGAGAGTTATGTGGAGGTTAGTTAGTTTAGGTCATCCATTAGTATCATCAAAAAGGATTTTTCTCTAATATGTGCACAGATAGTAAACAGAATGTATTTGATTGTGACAGTTGTCATCTCGGGTTTTGATCGACATATTTCACAATTTTCTGACATTTTATAAGCCAAAGAAATAATCTGTTAATCCAGAAAATGCAGCCCTTGATTACAGGCAATATTATAATATTGTTTCTGATATTTAGGCTGTATATGTTCAATATGTCTAATATCATTGTTTAGACTGTAATTAACGGGATTTATGGATGAGTTTTTGAATATAAAACAAAGGAGCAATCGCTTGTGGTATTATCCTATGCGTTCTAATCTTTGTAATAGTAATTTTTATATGTCATTAATATTCAATTGCAATAAAATCTCTTATTGGCAGGTTGAGAACGGCATTGTCTGAGTTAAACTGGTCCTTTAAAGCGATTTCAATTTGTAAAAAGACCTGGATTTGTTATTATTTGGGGCACAGAGCAGGTACAACAATGCAGAGTCATAAGAATAAACGCAGATGACAATTAGTTCTTGGCAGAGGAACACTTTTTGGCACAACACCAGCAGCCTGCGGGATGATTACACACTTGTGTCGAGGAATGGGCCCTCGGGGCTCTTTTAGCTGCTCCAAACTAGTTTGAGAACTGTGTGTTGACACAGACTGTGACCAAATATTGGTGCCATTACATCTTTAGTCAACAGCTGTAGCAGATAAATAAGACTTTATCACAGTAAAGTTGATTCATTCTTTGTTCCAGACTCAGCAGTTTTGCCTCCTGATGCAAGGAGATCTTCCGTCATTTTGCTCCCAACCTATAATTAATGTAATTCTGTGTTGCACTGAAGCATAAGACGACAAGTGTCCGTGTTGGCAGTGGATTGTAGATCATCTTTTGTCAGTGCTGGGTAACGGTAACCACAACAACTTCTCATCAACACCACTAATGGGGACATTATGCTCAGTCTTGGCTCCACAGTTGCCTGAAGATCAGGCGTCTGCAGCCATTGATCCAGTCAGACCACACTCTTAAGGCAGCAGCAGGTTTTCTTGGAATGCATGTACGCTGAAAACACCATTTTGACCATTGAAACACCATCTGTTTTGTACGTTGCATGCAACGGACAAAACATCCAGTAAGGTGGCCTGATGAAATGGTGTTTTTTCCCTCTTGAATGAAGTGCATCAAGAAGAAAAACATGGAGATACAAACATCACAAAGTGACGTTAATAATTCATCACATGTGGTGTGGTAGCTCGTCCACGTGGAGAACAGACTCTTACATACAGGCTGCAGTGCTTTTAGGTTTATCTAGGCTACCAGCTCCAAAGCTGACACATTTTTCTCATCTTTCAAATGCTTTCTCCTTCATATCCGTGTGTTTGTTTATTTGCGCTCATGTGAATTCTTGTCTGCTCAGTTCGGTGCAGAGTTTCGTCGGTTCTCACTGGATCGGTCGAAGCCGGGCCGCTTCGATGAGTTCTACGGCCTCCTGCAACATGTGCACCGCATCCCCAACGTGGAGCTGCTGGTGGGCTACGCCGACGTGCACGGCGACCTGCTGCCCATCAACAATGACGACAACTATCACAAGGCCATCTCCACCGCCAGCCCCCTGCTAAGGCTGTTCCTGCAGAGGAAAGGTAAGCAGAGCGGAGCAAAGACTTCTGGGTAACACCTTTCTGTTCTATCACATCTGCTTTCCAGTGGAAATGCAAACACAGGTCTGTTGTCGGCTTTGAACGGCGTTTATGTATTTTGTCTGGATGATCTTAAACAAGTTTGTAATTATAGGTTTTCAGTTTAAAGCAGGGGTGTCAAACTCATCTTAGTTCAGGTTCCACATTCAGTTTGATCTGAAGTGACCAGTAAAATCAGAGCATAACAGCCGATTAGTACAAATCCAAATTTTTCCTTTTTTTTAGTCCAAAAATGTTCACATTTAAGGATTTATCTTTTTATAAAACATTATGAACAACCAGAAATTTCTTAAGAAAAATTAGTTCAGTTCAGGCATTATGCCTCAGTTTATTATTTACACACTAAAATGTACAGATCACAGTTTATCTGCAAAAACGGCACAAAGAATTTAGTCACAAATATCTGGAACTGAATCATACAGTGTTTTACTTTATGATCAACACGACAAAAGTCAGACAAAAAAAAAGACAAAACAACAAAAGCGAGTCAAAAGATTACAACAACAAGGCGCAAAAAGACAGAAAATGAGACAAACAACACGAAACAAAACAAAAATGAGACAAAAAGTGGCAACAGTGAGAAACAAAACAATAAAAAATAGACAAATGACACAAGTGAGACAAAAAACACAAAACAACACAAGCAATACACAAAACAACGAATAAAGCAAAAAGCTAAATGAGAAAAATAAGGCAAAAAACACAAGCGAGACAAAAAGGAAACATAAAGCGACAAAAACATCAGACAAATGACAAGTCAGACAAAAAACCAACAAAAACAATACAAAATATTACAGAAATGTGACACAAAATGACGAACTATCTAGTATTTTACTTTATGATCAAAACAACTTGTCATGGTCTAGAAATTATTTTAAATTTATAGTTTTACTAATTTACGATTTGCAGTTCATATCTTCTCTGTAACTTTTACTCTTTACAAAGTCGAGACACAAAATGACAAAAACGAGAAACGAAACGACACCAAAAAATAATTAGAGAAGCTACATGAAACAAAAAGAGACAAAAACTTAGACAAAAAAGTTACAAAGCAACAAAAAAGTTACAAAGCAACAAAAAAGATGGACAAACAACAAAATGAGACAAAACAAAGACAGAAATGAGAAACAAAACGACAAAAACATGAAACGACAGAAGTCAGACAAAAAAAGACAAAAAACAAAAGCAAGACAAAATATTACAGAAATGAGACACAAAATGACAAAAACAAGAGAAAAATTGCAATAATGAGACAAAAAATGGCAAAAGTGAGAAACAACGACAAAAAGGATAAAAACATGCGACAAATGACGTCAGACAAAAAAACAACAAAAACAAGACAAAATATTACAAAAATGAGACACAAAATGGCAAAAGAACAATGCAACTTGTCATGGTCTAGAAATTATTTTAAATTTATAGTTTTACTAATTTACAATTTGCTGTTCATGTCTTCTCTGTAATTTTTACACTTTACAAAGTCGTCCCACGGGCCAGATTGGACCCTCTGGAGGGCCGGTTTTGGTCCACGAGCCGCATGTTTGACACCCCTGGTTTAAAGGCTGCATGTTGCCTTGTGTTTTGCCCACTCTGTCCTCTGCCTTTGTCCTCTGGCGTCTCACATAGCTGAAGGTTAGCAACCTGGCTGAGCAGCAGTGTGGATTTACCAAGAACATTTTACTTGCTTTTTATTCATTTAATTTTCTATTTTTAAAAATCTTTCAGAGCAGCATTTATCAAACTGCCCAAGGGAGCTCTTCCAATTAGGATGTCCTGCATTGTAGCAAGGCAGTCGCATGGGAGGTGTGTTTTTGCTGCATGACTGCCGTGGAAATAAGGGTTTCAAGTTCAGCGCTGTTTGTACACAGTACTCCTGTTGTTTCTTACTTCCTCACTGGCTGTGGTGTAATCATTACCCACAGCTGCTGTGCTAATAGTCCTGCTTTTACTGTACATGATATCGAAAATAGTTCAGCTATCTGTTCAGGAAATAGGAGATGTACTGGTGGCTGCTGTCATGTGTTAGTCATAGTTTCTGTCAGACCACACATCTAAAAATCTCCCTCTGATGCTGTGTGTGTTCTAACTTAGGAGTAGCTGAGTGTGACCTGTTGAATGGGGGAAGGACCCCGAGGTCTGGCGGCCCGGGGCAGCCCTGGCCAGCCGCGTGCTCTGTTGTGTTTAAGCTGTCTCGCTGTGCCATATGACCCTATAGAAGCTAAGCCACTTTGTCAGGAGGAGATTAGTGGGGTCACTGTGTAGCGCTGCATGGGACCGTGTTTCAATTACACGCTGCAGACACTAGCCCCACGCTGGGCTCACTGCTGCTCGTCCACACACATGAAAAACACCAGATAAAAAACACCGTCGACTCGGTGCAGGCGAGCAGGCATCACACGTCAGTCATCCACACACACACGCACACACACACACACACACACACACACACACACACACACACACACTGCTCTGTAGACAAGCTGGAATAAAAACAGAAGACATTAACGCAGCCACGACCTCCTGCAGACACCGCTGTTTCCCTCCCTTCACCTTACCGTTAAGCACCAGTTGGTCCCAGCTTAAAAGGCTCTGCAGTTTGCAGATGCAGCAAATTGGCAGCTTGTGGATAATTTATTGTACATCTGCAGACATCCGTTATTATCTCTGGTGATGGCTCTATAGCCAGTTAATGGCTTCTCCGTGTTGGAGCCAACCTGGAGCCTTTTTAACGCTGTTTGTTTATCTGGAAGGCATCTGACATTTTTTAGAATCCAGCTCTCTTGGAAACACGATGTCAAACTGACAGAGGATGAGAAACGATTTTGTTTCTCGCTTTTGTCATTTTTAGTCTTGTTTGTGTCATTTATGTCATTTTTTTGGTCTCATTTTTGTCGTTTGTCCTTTTTTTTTGTTGCTTTGTAGCTTTTTTGTCTCTTTTTGTTTTGTTTCGTGTCGTTTGCCTCATATTTTGTCATTTTTCTTCTTGCTTTTGTCACGTGTCACATTTTTGCAATATTTTGTCTTGTATTTGTTGTTTTTTGACGGAGTTGTCATTTTGATCATAAAGTAAAATACTATGGGGCCAGCTTGGAGCCTTTTTAACGCTGTTAGTTTATCTGGAAGGCATCTGACATTTTTTAGAATCCAGCTCTCTTGGAAACACGATGTCAAACTGACTGAGGATGAGAAACGGTTTTGTTTTGGATAAACTGTTTCACTCATGATAAATGGCATCTGCGTGAATGATCCCAGACCTAAATTGGATTTTTTTGGGGGGAAAAACCTGCGTGTAATCAGACGAGTTGAAGTCTTTGATGGTGTCAGAGGGAGGTCATAGTGGAGGGTCACAGAGTCACAGTGGGACAGTAACACTGGTGCAGCCCTGTCAGCTCTTTATCAGCCTTACAAGCTGGATTTAATGCCATTATACTACTACTATGTCCTTGGAGACTGTAGCTGAGTAATTATGTAAATGTCTTAGGTGGTCATTAGTCAGATGTAATGAGTTTGGTCATTATTGCATAAGAGCAGAACTGGGCCAAAGTTTGTTCCAACTTCACGGAAAACGGCAGTGAAATCTGAACACAAAGATATCTAGGAAATGATAGAAACAGCTCACAGACTTCTGACACACAGTTTCAGTTGACGTGATTTGTGTGCTTGTTTCAAGAAAAAAAAGTCTAATCTGAGCACAGTTCAGCTCAAGCGTGTCATTAGGGTTATTTTTGGCGCTGCGTTTTATTTGCAAGACTAAATCCAGGCTACGGATATCCCAGGATAGGTGCTCTGTGGGTTTTTGTCCATTCATCGGTGGTGTGCAGATGGTTGCACGGATGCGAGGCTGCGAGTGCATGTTGTTGTACCGCTGTGGTCTGGTGCCTGAATAATGCCCACATTGTTGTTGCTTCTGCATCGACGCTACGACACCGACCGGCCATTAATGTCTTATTGTTTGCCGTTTGCGTCTGTGTGGGGAAAACCGCCATGTGCCAGTCATTTTTAACATTGCTTCGACACTCTCCAGCACAACTCAGCAGCTCTGGGTATCCCCGTGCAGCCCACCCCCCGTCTGTGAACAATGTGTTGATGGCTGGCGAGCTGGCAGTGAGGTGTCCACTGTTTACTGGTTGTCATGGCGCCACTGAAGAGGCCTGTTCAGACGTGCATTAACCGAGCTGGAGTCTCTTTAAGGCTGATGGGAGCTGCAAGGCATGCTGGGAGCACCGTTGCGGGCATTTCAGAAGCCAAGTCTGTATTAGGATCTGTCTAGAACAGGGGTGTCAAACATGTGGCCCGTGGGCCAAAACCGGTCTGTCCGAGGGTCCAATCCGGCCCGTGGGATGACTTTGTAAAGAGTAGAAATTACAGAGAAGACATCAACTGCAAACTGTAAATTTTAAATAATTTCTAGATCATGAAAAGTTGTTTTGATCATAAAGTAAAACACTAGATTGTTCATTGTTTCTTTGTCATTTTGTGGCTCGTTTTTGTAATATTTTGTGTTGTTTTTATAGTTTGCTTTGTCTTTTTTGTCATTTGTCTCTTGTTTTTGTCATTTTGTGTTTTCTTTTTGTCTCACTTGTGTTTTTTGGCTTATTTTTCTCATTTTGTCATATTTTTGCTTTATTCGTTGTTTTGTGTATCGTTTTTGAAGTTTAAGGTTTTTTGGTCTCGCTTGTGTCGTTTGTCCATTTTTTTTGTCGCTTTGTAACTTTTTTGTCTAATTTTTTGTCGCTTTGTAACTTTTTTGTCTAATTTTTTGTCCTTTGTTTCGCGTCGTTTGTCTCACTTTTTGTCATTTTCTTCTCGCTTTTGTCGTTTTGGTCTTATTTTTGTCATTTTGTGTTTTGCTTTATTCATTGGTTTATGCATCGTCTTTGTTGTTTTGGGTTTTTTTTGTTTCACTTGTGTTGTTTGTCTACTTTTTGTTGTTTTGTTTCTTGCTTTTGCCATTATTTGTCTCGTTTTTATAATATTTTGGTTTTTTTTGTCTGACTTTTTTTGTTTGTCTCATGTTTTTGTCGTTTTATGTTTCCTTTTTGTCTCGCTTATGTTTTTTGTCTTATTTTTTGTCATTTTGTGTTTTGCTTTATTAGTTGCTTTGTGCATTGTCTTTGTCATCTACTGTTTTTTTGTCTTGCTTGTGTTGTTTGTCTACTTTTGGTCATTTTGTTTCTCGCTTTTCTTATTTTTTGTCTTGTTTGTGTAATTTATGTAATTTTTTTCTCATTTTTGCCATTTGCCCATTTTTCGTCCCTTTGTGACTTATTTGTTGAATTTTTTCTTTTTTGTTTTGTGTCTTTTGTCTCATTTTGTGCCTTTGTTTTTCTCGCTTTTGTAGTTCTGTCTCATTTTTGTCATTTTGTGTTTTGCTTTATTCTGTGCTTTGAGCATTGTTTGTGTCGTTTGGAGTTTTTTTGTCTCGATTGTGTCGTTTGCCCTTTTTTTTGTTGCTTTGTAACTTTTTTGTCTATTTTTTTGTGTCATGTCATTTGTCTAATATTTTGTCGTTTTTTTTGTCGTTTTTGTCTTGTTTGTTTCTGTCGCCTTTTTTTGTCTGACTTTTGTCGATTTGATCAAAAAGTAAAATGCTTAATCATTCAGCTCCAGATACCATCCATCCATTATCTATACACCACTTAATCCTCACTAGGGTCATGGGGGGGCTGGAGTCTATCCCAGCTGACTGAGGGTGAAGGCAGGGGACATCTGGACAGGTCACCAGTCTGTCGCAGGGCTACATATAGAGACAAACAATCACACTCGCATTCACACCTACGGGCAATTTAGAATAATCAATTAACCTCAGCATGTTTTTGGACTGTGGGAGGAAGCCGGAGTACCCGGAGAAAACCCACGCATGCACAGGGAGAACATGCAAACTCCATGCAGAAAGATCCCGAGTAGGCCGGGACGTGAACTGGAGATCTTCTAGCTGCAGAAAAAAGCTCAAGAAAAAACTTAACAATAGAGGGAGAACTGTTGGCACAGCATGCATGCTCCTACCGTTAAAGAAGTACTGCAACAAGGGTTTGAGACCTGCACTGAACCAAAATTTCCAGCGTTGACTAGCTCGCCATCATCAGTCCACACAAAAACACTTGACCTGTTTTGATAAACTGGTAAAGAAAAAATGGTTATTACAACAGGATTTAAAATGCAACTCTGGCATTGTCCAGCAGCTGTTTTGAATTGCGTGCCTCACCGTCCGTCCACCAGCTCGTCACATAGAGGCTGTCCTGACAAGTCCAGGTTCAATCTTCTACAGGGTTGAAAATGCAGTGGTTAGTTGTCCAGCTTGGCTATGCAGTCTTTCTGGGCTTGCTCTCGCTCACTGCATGCATGCAGTAATTCAGCTGTGCAGGTGTAGGTGGGGCCAAGGTGTGCTACCATTGGTTTGCTCACATCGACTCACAGCTTAACTGTCCAATACAAACGGAGCAACTTGATGGCCAACAAAAACTATTTCAGAGGGTCCCATTTTACCTGGGTTGCAGAAAGTCTTATAGCTACATTGAGAAGTGCACGTGCCATCGACACCTTGTAAACCACCTGAATCAGAATGAGTAAAGCTGACTCCCAGGTATAGTATAGGTTAATGTTTGATTGGTTGTTTATATGTTGGACCCAGTATCGGATGTGTTGTAGCTACTTTGTTTATGGTTTATGAGAGGAAACCTCGTGAAGCAGCTCAATCAGATTAAACTGACTGAAGTGATTTAGACGTGTCTAATAGTTGTAACTACTTTAAGATGTTTATGTGCCAGAGAAACCATCTGAATCAGAAAAATATGAACTAAATCCCAGGTATAGCTTCTAAATGAAGCGAAACTGTTAGACATGCCCAGTGTAATGTTTTTATTGGTTATTTAGATACACTAGCATTCAAACGTTTGGGGTCAGCCAGACAATTTCATGTTTTCCATGAAAACTCACACTTTTATTCATGTGCTAACATAACTGCACAAGGGTTTTCTTTTTTTTTTTTTTACATTTGATTTTTATTTGGAAAGAGCACATGTTTACAGTTACCAATTCACTCTTTATGCAGACTTTCCTTTTATATACATTTTTGGGCATCTTTTACTTATAGTATTGTATTTGGTACATTTCGCTCACAGGGCCCCTTATACAAAAGGAAGAAGAAAGAAAAAAACAAAAACAAAAAACAAAAGAACCAGCATACGTACAAACTTTGTACAGATGAGGGGGAGTTTACAGCCTAAAAATTCATATATGGAGTGATGTTATACGGAAGCACTTATGCGACTTAGAGAAGTCATCAAAAATCCGCTCTCATTGGGGTTATATAAGTAATCCATTTTTTCCAAATAATATAGAATTGGGTTTTTTTAGATGTAGTGTATAAGTCAGTTTCTCCATTTTAAAGATTTCAAAAAATTATATCAATCCAACCATTAAGAGATGGAGCTGTTGGAGTCAGCCACTTTTTTGTAATATTTTTTTTACTTGCCGCCAGAAGGCCTTGTAACAATTTTTTATCACTTCTCCGATCCAAATAATTAGAGTAGCCCAAATAAAGGTTATCAAAGTTAAATGGTATATCAGTTCCAAATACACAGTTAAGTGTTCTATGTATCTTTTTCCAATATGTATTTAATTTAGGGCAAGCCCAAAATATATGATAATGGTTAGCCTCCTGAGAGCTGCACGATCTCCAACACATTGGTGCAGTAACATATTTACCCTGTATAGGGCTCTTAAAGTATCTAACCACATTCTTCCAACAATGCTCTCGCCAGAATAAGGAATTAGTTGAAGACCACTGAAATGAGAAAACTTCCTCCCACTGATTCTCTGAGATAATAATATCAGCCTCTCTCTCCCACTTATGTTTGACATACAGTGTTTTACTTTTATCTGTAGTGAAAAGAGCATTATATAGTCTGGAAATCATTTTGCTAGTCAACGAACCGTTAGCCAATTTCAGTATTTTATAGAATGCCTTATCAGACTCTGAAAAATTTGAAGTATTGCATTTTGAAATAAAACTATGTCTGACTTGGAGATATCTATAAAAGTTGTTTTTTCTTAAGTCATGTTTGTTTTGAAGTGTCTGGAAACTTAAAAACACATCATTTTTGGTAAATGACAAATAGGTTGTAAGACCCTTTTCTACCCAGGATTTAAAGGTAAAATCTCTCCTGTTAGGAAGAAATTCAGAGTCAAATGCGCACCATCTAAAGAAATTTAACATCCTCTGGATTTTTGTTAAATTGACAACCTTATTCCAAATTTTTAATGTAAAATTTATCCAACAGTTTCCAGACTCTTCCACACGCAACCCTAAAGTTCTGTCCCTTATCACTGCTTGCAAGGGAAATTTATTTACCGTTTTAATTTCTAATTCCTTCCACTTTGACCTATACTCTTCATTGCACCAGAGAATAAGTGGTATTAACTGGGATGCATAATAGTAGTATTTCAGGCAGGGGAGGGCCAATCCCCCCTGTTCTTTCTTCAGTTGCATTGTACCAAATCTAATTCGTGGTCTCTTTCCCTGCCAAATAAACCTTGATATCTGCTTGTCCCATTCCCCAAACTGTCCCTCTGGAACTTCTATTGGAAGTGTTCTAAATAAATACAGTAGCTTGGGGAGGACTGACATTTTGATAGTGTTTACTCTGGAGGTTAGACTTAAAAAGGGGATAAGGCTCCACCTGTGCAAGTCTTCCGTAATCTTCAATGACAATGGCTCATAATTTGCTTGTAGAAGCTTTGTTAGATCTTTGGTCACTGTTACACCTAGGTATTTTATTTCCTGAGATTCCCAGCTTAAACTATATCCATTTTGCAAATCTGTCGAGGCGGTGAAATTTAGTGTCATAACTTGTGTTTTTGAAATATTAAGCTTATAGCCTGACAAATTTCCAAGCTCTTTTAGTAGAGTCATCAGGCCATTGAACGATTTCTCTGGTTCCTCCAGGTAAACCAACACATCGTCGGCAAACATTGCCACCTTGTGTTCGATCCGGCCACCGTAATTCCTTTTATTTGGGTACTTTACCTTAATAATTGTCCAAGAGGCTCAATAAATAATGTAAATAAGAGTGGCGATAATGGGCAACCCTGTCTACTTCCTCTTTCCAATATAAAGGAGTCTGAGAGCTCACCATTGACTTTCATTCTGGCTGTTGGTTTTGAATATAGGGACTGAATCACTTTTATAAACGTACTATGAAATGCAAATTTATCCATTATTTTGTAGAGAAAAAGCCACCTAACAGAATCAAAGGCCTTTTCTGCATCGAGACCCACTATTAAAGCGCAATTTTTTCCCTGTCTAGCATGATCTGCAATATGCAAAGTCCTCCTGATATTGTCCATTGTCTGCCTCTGTTGTATAAATCCGGTCTGATCTAAATTTATAATATCTGGTAGAATGTTGTCCAGTCGACATGCCAGGATAGAAGTAAACAATTTGTAGTCCACATTAAGGACACTTATAGGCCTGTAATTTCCACACTCCTGTTTGTCTTTATTTTCTTTAGGAATAACCGAAATGACTGCCTCATGCCAGGAGGGAGGTGTCTCACCTGTCCGCAAGACCCAATTGAAAGTTCTTAATAACAATGTTGAAAGGCTTGATTTTAGGCATTTATACCACTCGCCCGTGTACCCATCTGATCCAGGGGATTTTCCTGATTTCAATTTAGAAATAGCAACATTGACTTCTTTGATTGTAATAGGCTTAATTAATATTTCATTTTGAAAGTCCTTGACCTTTGAAAGCTCCAAGCCATTGAGAAACTGCACAAGGGTTTTCTAATCAATTAGCCTTTCAACATCATCAGCTAACACAATGTAGCATTAGAACACAGGAGTGATGGTTGCTGGAAATGTTCCTCTGTACCCCTATGGAGATATTCCATTAAAAATCAGCTGTTTCCAGCTAGAATAGTCATTTACCACATTAACAATGTCTAGACTGGATTTATCATTCATTTAATGTTATCTTCATTGAAAAAAACTGCTTTTCTTTCAAACATAAAGACATTTCTAAGTGACCCCAAACTTTTGAATGGTAGTGTATGTCATATCAAATATGTTGTAGGTTCTTCAAGAAGTTTATGCACCAGAGAAACTATCTGAATCAGAATAAATACAAACTAAATCCCAGATATAGTTTCTAGTCAAAGCAAAACTGACAGTAGAGAAACTGAGACACGCCCAAGTTCGTATTTAATTGGTTGTAAACTTGGTTGTCAGGTGAGATTTTTCCTACATCACCATATTTGCTCGTATCAGTCATCCAGAACATCCTTTGTGTTTGTATACAGGCCACTTTAAGAGTTTCCAGGCTGTCATGCCGTTGCTCTCAGGGTGTGTGTATTTTCAGTGACGTCGCTCATGTAGTTTAAGTCCTGAACAGCTCATAACTCTCAGGCAGTAAGGTGGGGGGTAAAGGTATGGAGAGGGACAGGAATGCTTGTATTTGTATATCCCAACAGGGACTGCCTTAGCAATTAGTAACCAGTGCATGAGTCATTCAGCCAGAGGAAAGGGACTGTACAGCGTGAAAGTACACGGACAAAAGTCTACCCACCCAGTATGCCAGGCGGTATCTCTGATAAGCAATGCCCTGAATCTGTTAAGTAATGGAAGGGAGTGACAAAAACGCCACAGCATGTAAAGGCATTAATTCAGGGGCATTGAGATGAAAGGATTAAAACAAGGGAGACATGCTGGCAGGTGTAAAGGATGCTTTATTCCCCCATGGATCACAATATGTGAAATCTGCTTTTGATCTCAAGTTTTCCACAGAGCATGAATTATTCCCTGGGATGCTGAACGTAATGAGTGAAGGAACGATGGCGCTCTTGAGGAAGAATGCTTGGAAGTGGAAGATGTATCTTAGGCCTAATAAAAGGGGATGAAAGGGAGAGAGAGTAAACAGTGCTAAAGAGGGGAGTAATGTATAAGGCATTGTTTAGGCATGGCATGTAATTAGAGACGAGAGGGAGTAGTGTAAGTGTGATAGGAATGCAACAAGAGGTAGGGAGGGAGGGAGGAGGATAGTGGGAATAGTATTAGTGAGGGAGGAATGCAGAGTGAGGCCCAAGCTGGGGAGGGTGGGAGAGAGAGAGAGAGAAATAAAAAGAGGGAGGAAGAAGGGAGGAATGGAAGGGGGGCATTTTGGGTGGAATGTGGCCAGCCTCTGATCACGTCTGCTGGGTAGATTAGACAGGACAGCAGGCCAGACTGGACCCTGAGCTCCAGAGCCGGCCAGGAGGTGGTGAAGAACGAGGAAAAGAAAGCAGAGAGAGACAGAGGACGTTTAAAAAATACGAGAGGCGAGCCAACAACCCTACTTTGTACCCTTTTAAACCTGACTGAATGAGACTGTGTGCAGGCCGTAAGAAGATGGGACTGGACAGAGAAAGAGTGAAGGGAGGGCGTCCAGGCTGTGGGTTATAGTCTGTCAGGATTTCTCAGCTCAGAGTTGGTTGAAGAAGCTAAATGGATGGAAGGAGCGAAGGCAACGGGCAGCTCGGGAAAAAAAAACACTGCATGAGTAATATGAAGGAGGGAGAAACTGCCTTTTTGATTAGGAGAAGGAATTGAAGAGGAAGCTGGCAGTAAAATACTACAAACTAGGCATCAACTGATTAGCAAAGCAGATATTTGGCGTTTTTTAGATTGTTGGTATTGTTATTTTCTTTGGCAGATTATCGCTAAAACAGCTTGAAAAATAGAGAGCACAGTACGGATAAAGAATCCAGTGATCTAAATATGTAGCAGACAGTGGGAATTGATGGAACTCGGAAACACCCCCACAACTTAATCAATTGTTCTTTGTATAATTTATGACGGATAACACAAACATATAGACCCCTATGCACACAAGTTTCTGTTTCCTACCAATGAGTCCACATCACCATTATGACCAAAGTTGCAAAAAAATTGGAAGATTAGCATCAAATTCTACAGATGTTAGAGCCTCAAACATTGTTGAAACGTCAACCTCGACTATTTTTTGTAGGATATATGGATCCATCCATATATATGCAGTTACAGGAACTTTTTGCGGTGCCAGTACCACCATTAATAGCAAATTTTGCACTTGTTCTCCATTTTTAAATGGCAATAATCAGAAATATGGCCCATACTAGAGACAATCAGTCATCTAGATCTGTTGAACACAGTTTTGTCGGTGGTCTCGCCAAAGTTCACTTCTGTGGGAGTTATAACTATGGAGGTACTGAACCCTTATAATGGCTCTCCTGGTAAGATGTTTTTTCAAGGGTGGAATTCTAAAACTTTGCAGGTCAGAAAACATGTGAAATCCTCAAAATGTGGCCAAAATACTATGCAGAACAAAAGTTTTGGTTCCTAAGCAACAACTAGAAAAGCACTCAGAAAGTGCAGTACTCCGCCAAGGCTGCTCATTCCTTGTATGATTTCTGATGGATAAGTCCTGACAAGTCCGCAGCAGTGGATTTGTAATAGGATCATAATCATGTGATCATCAGCAGGCAGATGACGTAGTGTTCACTTGTTGTCATGGTTACAGTGACGCCATGCCGCTATCTTGCAATGATACAGAAAACTTTATCAAATCCGTGGATCCAGACTATAAGCTGCATCACTGCCAAAATCTAATCAGTTGGTCCTTGTGTCATTTCTGACCTTCTCTGAAAATTTGTTCCAAATCCGTTAATCTGTGTTTGAGTAATGTTGCTAACAGACAGACAAACCAACGCCGATCTTCACAGAAATCCGCCAAGTGCTACTTTGGTTCTGATGCAGTCCAGCTCCCTCTGTAGTCGCTCACAGCTCTGTCTGATTGGTTACAGGTCACAAGTTACAGCCAGTCACTAAAAGCTATTGTTTACACAGAGAGACAGATGAGCACATTTACGGGCTGCAGCTTCTATGGTGAATTAGAGTTATGTTGGGAAGGTAAGACTGCTTAAAGTTTAATAAACACTGGAGTCGTATTCAAACATGCCTCGTTTCCCTGTTACACATGAAACAATTGCCGTAACTGGAACTTATTTTGTCGACGGTGCAAGGCTAAAACTGTCACTACTAGGTCTGCTGTTCCTCTTAGCCAGTGAATAACGCTAACTGGATCTTTCTAAAGTAAGATTAGTTTAAACACTCTGCTCTAACTGACAGATACGCCACTCTAGCCGTCTCCTCACATCAGGACATTAGTCACTTTTACAGCAGCTATGATTACGCTAACAGCTAACAGCTAGGTTAGTGGGCAGCCACAGATTACTCTGAAACAGTGTCTGGAAAAACAGTAACTAATAATACCTTATGATCTGTGCCTTTCTGGATAATAGAAGTGACAGAATAGTGGAAGATTAAGAAAACAGAGAAGAACAGCAGAGATAATTGTAGGAGACGAGGAGACAAACTGATCAATCTCAAGAAGGAAGCTGTGCATTGGACCAATGCAGCTAAGAAACCGAACGTTTGTGTCAGATAAATGTGTGAGAGCTGAACATGAAGTCAGCTACTCTAATATCGTTATAGAAATTCTCGTTGAAGAGTTGAAGCAAAGAGCCTCGTTTTTGACATTTTAGTTCCTGCCATTGATTTTTAAAGTGCTGTTAGACGATTTTTCCAGATAAAGTCAGGACTCTGAAGCCAGTTATTTTCATTTCAAGATGAAAATCACCGATGGAAGATGTTCAAACAGATGAAAATCTCCAAAGACTCGAGTTGGTTTCCAAGCAAACGTGGAGATGCATCAGAATACATAATTTGATAACATTTCTACTTTCACTTCAGAGCAGGCAGATGCATTTCTTGCTGGAGTTTAATTAAAAGGCCTTCTTTCTGTCTCCTGAGCTCGGTGCTACAGAGATCTTGATATGAAGAATGATAACTGATATGCTTATCTGTGAATTTCTTTCAGCACAACATTCCAGCATATTTGCCCTTGCTAGCTGCACACCAAAGTCAGCAGGCTCTGACATGCAGCTGTTGCCTAACTACTGTCGCTGTTTGTGCTTTATTTTCTCTTTATCTCTTCATATTAAGAGTCTTTACACTTTCAAAGCTATAAAAACTGATAATGGTAAAGGACAGGTTAGCACTTTTTCATCTTTTGTGAAAATATGTACACTGAAAGGGTTATTCGTCACTGTAATTGCATTTACAGTTGTAATTTCCTGCACCTGCTGACTGTAAAAAAAAAATCCTTTTCCAACCTGATTCCGATATCAGTGATAGAGGGAGATCTTCAGTCCTTCGACCGTGCGAGAATGGATTTGAATTCAGTTTGACACTTTCAAATCAAATCTGAAATTTGAAAAGTTCATCTTAGCTATGAAAAGTTTGTCTCAGTGGGCAGATCTAACTCCAGGTTGACTGTGTTGTCTTCCAGAGCCAGTTGCAGAGATCAGGGAAGACCCAGAAGAGGGTCCCTCACACTGTCCCTCGTCCCATCCCTCCCCATTAAAGTCCCTATTCAGACGTATGGGCGACAGGTTTGTGAGGCTGGACTTGGTTCAAGCAGTCCGTAGAGCTTCTCCTCCTTCCTCCCAAATGTCTTGTCCATCTTCTTCCTTCACCTCATGAAGGCAGGCACAGTTTATCAGATGTAGCCGCCTCGATCCAGACTCTTTCCTGTAACCTGGTACCGCAACCAACATCTCCAAGTAAACTCAGATCCACCCTCAACCCCTAAGAAACATCCCTGCTCCCAGCTACCCTCTGCACCAGCTGTAGTCCCACCATGACCAGTCCAGTCTACATGCTGGTTACTGACTCTTATCAGTAGTTCCAATCTGGATTCATACTAGTCTTACCAGTCCCGGTCACCCTCCTTTGTTTCCAAACTAGTTTCTACATCCCAAACCTGATTCCCCAAACTACAGGTGGCTTGGTTTGTCTGTACTAGTAGCACCAGTATCTTTAAAAGCTACAGCATTGACAGGATTGACAAGTACAGTGAAGGAGAACGCAAAACTGAGTCAGAAAGGCAAGAATCTGCAATTTGAGGTCGAGGATGTAGCCATTTTGATCCAGACTCCTTCTTGTAACCTGGTACTGCAACCGACATCTCCAAGTAACCTCAGATCCAGCCCCAACCTCCAAGAAACATCCCTGCTTCTAGCTACCCTCTGCACCAGCTGTAGTCCCACCATGACCAGTCCAGTCTTCATGCTGGTTACTGACTCTCCATACTAGTCTTACCAGTCCCAGTCACCATCCTTTGTTTCAAAACTAGTTTCTACATCCCAAACCTGATTCCTCAAACCACAAGACCCAATGGTGGCTTGATTTTCCTGTACTAGGAGCACCAGTGTCTTTAAAAGCTGCAGCATTGAGTGAATTGACAGCTACAGTAAAAAAAAAAAAAAAAAAGAAAGAAAAACTGAGTCAGAAAGGCAAGAATCTGCAAGACCAAGAGACTCATGCTGAGAAAGGGAGAGGTTGAGCAGGAAGGAGGAAGTGTCTACGTCAACACTAAATAAATTGATGCAATCTCGTCATACTGCAGTGACAAGACTGAAGCATTAAAAAATGTTGGCAAATAATGTGCATGAACCAGCTGTTTTTACTGTATATTCACATAGAGTAGAATAGATTAGAAACCCTTTTTGTAATTGCACAAGAAATTAAGCAACAATTCTGTCAGTGCATTTACGCAATCAGACAACATTAGTAGAAAAAAGTGTAGTTGAAAAATTAGCATGTGCAAATTTATCTATAAAACAGTGAGGCAGCTTATCATATTAAAGATATTTGGTATATTAAGACACAACATGGTAGATTAACTGATGTTGCACTTCTAGATATTGCAAATTGCTCAATATAAATGAAAAAGTATGTCATGAAGTAGGGCAAAAAGTACCAACAAGGTGTTGCTGGATGTAAACATGTAGGTTTTTTTTCTAGTGGACAAAAAGTGTTGTTGGAAAAATTAGCATGTGTATCTATAAAAACAGTGGGATAGCTTATTATTTAAAAAATTTGGTGTATTAAGAACTATAAAACATTAGATTAACTGATGTAACACGACAAGATATTGCACATTGCTGAATATAAATGAAAAAGTAACGGCTATGTAGTGCAAGAATTTTAAACAAGGTGCAGCTGTATATAAATGTGGCTGAAACATTAGCATGTGTATGTATGAAAACAGTGGGTTGCTTATTATTTTAAAGACATTTGGTGTATTTAGACACAAAATGGTAGATTAGCTATAAGTGAAAAAGTAATAGCTTAAGTAGCACAAAAATATACGTACAAGGTGCAGCTTGATGTAAATGTAGGTTATTTTGAATTATTTTTCTAGTAGACAAAGTGTAGTTGAAAAATTAGCTTGTGTATTTATGAAAACAGTGGGATTGCTTATTGTTTTAAAGATTTGGTGTATTTAGAACTATAAAACAGTAGATTAACTGATGTTACATGACAAGATATTGCACATTGTTGAATATAAATGAAAAAGTATGTTGTGAAATAGTGCAAAAATATACATACAGGGCATAGCTGTATGTAAACATGTAGTTTCACTATGTGTATAAGGTAGTAGGGGTGAAGATATTTCTATTCCCCGACAGTAAAGACTTAAATTTGGGTGTTTTTTGATGTATCGCTCTTGTCCAGATGGGGTAATAAAGCAGGACCGATGACTGTAATAGAGAATTCATGACGAGGCCTTGGAGCAGGCTAATGCTCGTGACCGGAGTCCTTTAAATAATGCATTTTAATAAGAAATTCCTCAAATTAGCAGCTCGGTTATTACATGTCGAGACTTCCCTTTGCTGGCTTCACACCTCAGACACCTCGCTGCTGTCGGTAAACTGTGTTGTCGTCTTATTCTCTCTGTTTGACCTCCCTCCTTCCATTTCTTTCTCCTCCTCTTAACAGCAGCGGTAAGGCACTTTTATCTGGGCTGTGCTGGCGAGGTATGCTCACCACACCAGGAATAGCAACCCTCCGGGAATTTACTCCTTTGAAAGTTTTTTTTTTTTTATCACCTCCTCCACTCTTTTCACTTCTCTCTATCCTCTGTGTCTACTTGCTATGTTTCTATCCCTCCTTCCTGGTTTCTTTTGTTTTGCACCAGCCTTGCTTTTTTTCCTCTTTTTTTTCTGCTTTTTTTTCTCCTCACTAGTTCACGCTGACACACACTCCCTCCCTCCTCCTTCCCGTCTCGTATCATTTGGTGTCAGGAACATCGTGGCACCGGCTGTGTGGTTGAACATCCAGGCTTGTCGTCAACAAACCTGACTGTTTCCAGAACACCACAACCTTCGGCTACCCGACGTTTTTCCCCTCGTGTTTTTCTCGCTGTGATCCTTGAGACATGTTTGGACGCCACAGCAGTTCATATTTATTATAAACAATCAAAAAGCTTCTGTCTTGGGCACCACTTTCAGATCTTCTCCACAGAATATTATTTTTGTAGTCTGTGAGCTTGTTCATGAGGCACTTATCTCTAACTCTATATATGATATAAGATTGGAGTCTTGCTAATAGAGCAGCTGCATAAATACCTACAGGGACAATAGTAGTTGCAGTAGCAGTAGTATCTGTACACTGTACTTTCTCCATAGAATATTATTTTTGTATTCTGTGAGAGCAGCTGCATAAATACCTGCTTATAGAGGCAATAGTATCAGCAGTAGCAATAGTATCTGTACTCTGTTGTAAGATTTTCTCCACAGAATATTATTACTTATAAGGAGGCGGAGCCTCGGTGGAGTTATGTGATGATCGGCGTCTGTCTGTCTGTCTGTCTGTTAGCAACATTACTGAAAAACAGTGACAGATTTGGATGAAATTTTCAGGGAAGGTCAGAAATGACACAAGGACAAAGTGATTAGATTCTGGCAGCAATGCGGTTTATAGTCTGGATCCATAGATTTGTTAAAGATTTCTGTATCATTGTGAGATAGCAGCACGGTGTCACCGTAACCATGACAAGTGAACACTACGTCAGCTGCCTGCTGACGATCAGCTGATTGTGATCCTGCTACAAATCCACCACTGAGGACTTATCAGGACTTATCCATTGGAAATGATATAAGGAATGAACAGCTTTGGCGGAGTACTGCACTCTCTGAGTGCTTTTCTAGCTTTTGTACTCTGTGAGCTTGTTCATAAGTCCCTTATCTGTAACTCTGTGTTCAATAAAAAATTGTAGTTTTACTAATGGAGCAGCTGCATAAATACCTACAGAGATGACACTATTAGCAGTAGCAGTAGTATTTGTACTTTAGTACTTAGTATCTGTATTTTTGTAGTCTGTAACTCTTTGTATAAGATTGTAATTTTGCTAATAGAGGAGCTGCATAAATACCTACAAAGACAATAGTATTTGCAGTAGCAGTAGTATCTGCATTCTACACTTTCTCCATAGAATATTGCTTTTGTCTGCGATGTTCATAAAGTCCTTGTCTGTAACTGTGACTGTGTACAATGAAAAATTGTAGTTTTACTAATTGAGCAGCTGCATGAATACCTACAGAGACAATAGTATTTGCAGAGGCAGTAGTATCTGTACACTGCTGCAGGATTTTATCCATATAATATTATTTTTGTTTTCTTTAAAACCCTTATCTGTAACTGTAAACAATGAAAAATTGTAGTTTTACTAATTGAGCAGCTGCATGAATACCTACAGAGATGATAGTATTTGCAGTAGCAGTTGTATCTGCACACTGTTGTAGGATTTTCTCTGTAGAATATTATTTTTGTGTTCTTAATAATCCTCATTTGTAACTGTAAACAGTGAAAGATTGTAGTTTTACTAATAGAGCAGCTGCCTAAATACCTACAGAGACAGTATTATTATCAGCAGTAGCAGTAGCAGTGAAAATAGCAGTACTTGTGACTGCCCTGCAGCTCCTTCCTGCTCCTGTTTTCACCTGCGTACAGTGTCGGGTTTCCCTGATGCCGGTAGCAGGAAGTACAGGATTGTTGGTGTCGTTGTTGTCGTCAGGGATCGTCGCTCCGCTCGTCATCCTGTATCATTATAATTGTAATGCTGTGTAATCAGGAGCTTAGTGGGCGCTGTGCAGGAGTGGGTGTAGTGAGAGTGCTGGAGTACGTACATGCAAGGATATTAGTGTCCAGTGAAAAAGGGTGCGGCTCTGTGACGTACAAAATAATCAGATTTTTATTGATTTGATTTATTTCAGCCATGTAACAGCATCATAAAGGCAAACAAAGAGGAAATAAAACACAAAATTAAAAAAACCAAACAAAACGGATCCTAAAATAGTGTCTGAAAACATCCATATATCTCATATCATAACTTGCATACCTCTTTAGAAACCCCAAGAACACATTTACTGTTCCACATTGAATATCTACTCCTCATGGTGCTACAAGCAAACAACTTTTTATATTTTGAATTTTCTTTTAATTTATTTGATTTATTTCAGGCATACCACAGTATCATGAAGGCAAAAAAAGAGAAAATAAAACAAAATGAAAAAAACAAAACAGAACACAAAATAGTGTCAGAAAATGTTCATACATCTCATATCTTACTGTTTCCCTCAAACCCTTTCAAACCCTTTACTAGTAACCCCAAGAACACCTTTATTGTTCCACATTATTGTATTCTGCTGTATATTTTCTAAAATTGTTTAATAGTTTTGTTCATTTTGAGATTATCGTCATGACTGTTTACCCCCAAACTGACAAACATCTACTCTTCATGGTGCTACGAGCAAATAGCTTTTTAAAATTTGAATTTCTTTTTAATTTATTTATTTTTAAAATTTATTTATGTATCTCTTTTTAATTTATTTATTTCACACATGCCACAGTATCATGAAGGCAAAGGAAAAAATAAAAATGAAAAACAAAACAAACAAACCAAATCCAGACCCTAAATTAACGTCTGTAAACCAGTAGGATGAAGTTTAACTCATTAGCTCCTTCCCGCTAGCTTATAGCTCATGCTTATATACCTCATATACCTAAACATGTCTACTGTTCCACATTATTATATTTTTCAAGCAGTCTTTTTTTTGGGGGGGGCGGGGTATTTTCTTAAATTGGTTTGTATTTTGAGATCCAGACTCTTTATCCCCCAAACTGACGAACATGTATTCTTCATAGTGCTACGAACAAATAGCTTGTTAATATTTGAATTTCCTCTCAATTCATAGTTTCCGCTTCTCAACAGTTGTAACTTAAAGTGTGCTTCGCAGTCCTGAAATGAACTAAATCAATAAATTTTAAAGTATTTGTTCTGGAAAACGATATGTTAGTGAGCTCATTATATCCCAAATTATCCTAATAGTGACTTTTTGTAATATTTTTACTTTATACATGGGTCATTCCAGAATTGGAGGACATTTTACGTCCCACTCATCAAATTTCAAATAATCCAAATCCTAAAACATGCAGTTGTTGTGTAAATGTTCTTGTCCTGAGAACACATCTAAAAAAAATAGGACAAAAGAACGTTTGAAAATATTTTTAAAATATCAAATCAGTCTGGAGTTCCTCCTAAAATACCATTTTTCTCTTGTTCCACCCCCCTGGTGAGCAAATTCATTCTCAAATAAAACAGTTAAAATTTAATTTAAATCTCCTTTTTTGTTTTTTTTTCATTGATTTCTCTTTAATTGTCAGAACATTTTTTAAAATCAACATAAGTATCAACATATTTCGTTTTTACCATTTTCTCATTTTTGTCTCTTTTTTGTTTTCTGTTTTGTTTTTGTTGTTTACATCATCAAACAGTTTTCCAAAAGAATGAGTAGAGCAAAGCTATGTCTTCTCTTCTATTTTTTATATTTTCATAACATTGTCAGCCTTGATTGAATGTCTCATTCTACCTCATATTATCAGGATCAGACTAATTCTTTTTACTGTTTTCCATCAGTCAGTTTGTCCTCTTGGTCAGCAGTAACAGCAGCTAAATATCTAGCTTCTACTGCTGAGAAAAAGATCACATTAGCATGGATTAGCAACCCTGTTACTGTGATTAGAGTAGGGTTAGCAAACAACACAGAAAACATGGAATAAAATGCTACCGTTGATGTGGAAGCTGAGCCAATCAAGCCTTTGATAGTTTATTACTTATTATTGATGAATATGGAGCAGAAAACTGTAAAAGAGAAGCTTTATTTTTCAAACATTTTGAATCCCAAATGTCCTCCAATTCTGGAATGACCCATAATGCAGTATTATAGCCACACTTCTGCACAGTACGGTATAGAAAAATGGATTTTTCTTGTAGTATTTTTGGTGTCGCTCATGGTGTCAGTAGCTGCGTTGTGTTCTGAATGCCTCCCCATCCCGTTTATTCTGTGCCATTAACACTCTTTTTGTGGCGCGATGCAGAATAGAGCACAGAGGGAAACATCGACCGATGCATGCCATTTCACACTAGCGGGTTCCTCTCCTCAGGCGAGGTTGTCTCGGGCCTTTCAGTGTCGGGATGGAGATGCATTAGCTGCCTGCCTAGTGTGTGTTACTGAGCAGCGCTGTGTGTGTCCTCCACTTGTGACGACGTGTTGCCCGGTTGCCATTTTCTCCTCCACTGAGTCGCTTCCTTTGGTCCTCGTTAGCTCGAAGCAGCTGCCACATAGTTGGAATACCTGAGCCGAGGCTGGTGTGGGAGCTAGCAATTAGCTTTTCTATTCAGAAGAAGTCAATTATGCTTCAAGTATGAATGCTGATTCTGATGCAGAACAGGTGTGTCTTATGTCACGGTTATTATCCAACAGAAACCAATGTAGCTTCAGCGATGTTTGGTGACTCACAGTAGAAAGTAAAACTTAAAAGTACAAAAAAGAAAACCACTCAGAGCGCAGTACTCCACCAAGGCTGCTCAGTTGTATGATTACCAACAGATCATATCTTTAAACAATTCGTGGTCCGCAGCAGTCGATTTGTAGCATGATCGCAGTCATGTGATCGTCAGTCACTTCTTGTCATGGTTACAGTGACGCCGTGCCACTTCTCACAATAATACAGAAATCTTTATTAAATCCGTTGATCCAGACTATAAGCCGCAACTCTGTCAAAATCCATTCACTTCACTTCTGTCTGTCTGTTAGCAACATTACTCAAAAACGGACTAACGGATTTGGATGAAATTTTCAGGGAAGGTCAGAAATGACACAATGACCAAGTGATTAGATTTTGGCAGTGATGCAGCTCATAGTCTGGATCCACGGATTTGTTCAAGATATCTGTGTCATTGCAAGATAGCGGCATGGTGTCACTGTAACCATGACAAGTAAACACTACATCAGCTGCCTGCTGATGATCACATGAACATGAATAAATCAATTGTTTAAAGATCTCATTTTGGAAATCATACGACTGAGCAGCCTTGGAGGAGTACTGCGCTCTCTGCTTTTCTTGTCAGACTTTCCCCACCTGGTAAATGCTGATGATTTCCACATGCAACTAAATTTGCGGTTTCCAAGCTAAGACTGCCCTGACGGCATCGCTGTGACATAATCTTGGGTTAGTAATGTCCACGTTCTGTTCAGTAAATCCCTGTTATTCTAAAGAGTGACGTCTGAACGTCTCATCATAGCAGAGCTTTTGATTTCTCCACCTGTTAGATGTGGAAAAGTTAGCATGCTTGGCTAACTAGCTAACCACCTGTAACAGGAACTTAACCTAGCGGTGCTTTCGAAGCCTTGATTATTGTAAGGGTAAAAGGCATATGCAGTCAGGGCTGTTTCTGGCTCAGAAATGGGTCTTTGGAGAGGCTAAGACCGCAAATATGATTGATTTATGTTCAGGATCAGCAAGGAGTCTTCGTTAGAATTATTACAATTAGAAGCTTTATTTTTATTACACTGCCCTGCAAGATGGCAAAACTATTGAATTTTTAAGTAAATCACATGCAAAACAATTCCATGAAAACATTCTGAAATAGATAAGATGCCATACATGACAGAAATCTATGCATTTTTCTTTTGTTTCTGACCATTTGATAAAGAAGATTGTCTATTATTCCTTCATAAAAACACAACTAACTTTACTTTTTTAGTTTTTATACTCAGTTTTTAGCATTTTGGATCTGGATAAAACCTCTTTTTATTTGCTCGAAAAACCCTGGTACCATAATAGCGCTTTATATTTGCATCGACTAGTTGCAAATACGGGGTGTTTAAACAGCTGCTTCCGTAGATATCCTCTTATAATTCTAATTCTAATCTCCTTCCTGTGTTTTCTTCACCTGTGATTGTTTCAATGAATCATTAGCCAGATCAGCTGCACACCTGTACACTCATAGACCGCAGCATACCTCGGTCAAGTTTAGTGTTTGTCGAGCTTTGAGGGAGTGAATGTGACGTTCTGTTTGCTCTATGTATGAAAATCATCAGAAAAACAAATGTAGAATAACGTGTGAAGTGGTTAAATAAAGGTAGAGACGGATAATTTGATTTTAAGGGACGTAATCGTTTGACGTGGACCTCATGGAGTGACGTTTTGAGTTTTGTTCTGAGATGAATTCGTCTTGTTGGCGCACTGAGTTCAGGTTATCTGGTAGAAAAAGTCAGAACATTTATGACTGATTGTTCCTGTTAGCTGGTTGTTTCCCATTTAGTATTAAAAAAAAAAAAAAAAAAAAAACATTCAAACGTTCTGTAAAAGTCAGTTGTGATTATTGCACTGTTGGTTCAGCTGCTAGCGCTTGGTATGCATTTATTAAGAGCACTATACTCGGTGTAATTGGCCCAAAATTACATTAATAACATGATTTCACTGATAGATTTTGTAAGTGTTTACATATTCCTAATGTATCAAATAATGGCTTTAAATTCATGAAAAGGAAGTCCTTGACTTTGTTCCGTTCCTGCATCCAGACGTAAATCGATTTTCGCCATAAAACTCTGGTGAAAATGTAAACAAATTTGTTAGGTGCATCACGATATCGATCAGTTCTTCGGAAAAGTCATGAAGACCAACGACTTTCATGCATGTATGAGTCATTTTACAGGAAGATACACTTTGCGAAGTCATCCAGTTTGCTGGACTGGACCCTTTGGTGGGCTGGTTTTGCATCGTATACAGGGGTGTTTACAATGCACATGCACGCAGAGCTACAGTAAGGAAAGACAAACAGGAAGTCAAAGCGGTACAACACATTCATAAGATGATCATTACTTAGCCAAGGATCGCGATGGTTTGTCTGTTAGCAACATTTTTCAAAAACGGACCAACGGATTTGGATGAAATTTTCAGGGAAGCTCAGAAATGACACAAGGACCAACTGATTAGATTTTTGCAGTGATGCAGCTTATAGTCTGGATCCATGGATTTGTTCAAGATTTCTGTATCATTGCCAGATAGCCACACAGCATCACTGTAACCATGACAACAAGTGAACACTACCTCAGCTGCCTGCTGATGATCACATGATTGTGATCCTACTACAAATCCACCGCTGAGGATTTATCATTACTTATCCATCAGAAATGATCCAAGGAACAATTGATTAAATTGTGGGGGTGTTTCTGAGTCACATAGATTCCTGCTGCCCGCTACATATTTAGGTCATGCGATTTGATATCCGTATATAACATACACATGCATAACACACGCTGGTGCTCAGTGCAAGGTCATTGTGTTTGTGGGTACATCTATATTAAATGAACACATTCTATGTTGCTGTGATTTCTGATCATCAATGACTAATAAACAAATGCTGCATTTCTGACAATGCCATATGGGGGAATGAACAGCCTTGCCGGAGTACTGTGCTCTGAGTGCTTTTTTTTCTAGTTTATGTTGAAGTTGCAGTTTTTGTCTTTTTTAAAGTAAAATACTATATCATTCGGTCTCAGATAGCTGTGACTAAATGTTGTGTTCCTTTGTAGACACTCTGTGATCTGGAAGTTGTAATGTCTAAATGATAAACTGAGACATAATGTTGAAATTGAATTGATTGTTGTTGATTATGTTTTGTAAAAAGATAATTCCTTAAATGTGAATATTTTCAGAATGTATTTTTTTTTCACTAAAACAAAGAAGCATTTGGAGTTGTGGTTATTTATAGGTTGTTATGCTGTGATTTTACTGGTCACTGGAGATCTAATTGGGATATATGCAGCCCCTGAAATAAGATGAGTTTGACACCCCTGATCTAACATGTTAAGTTTGACCGTCCTAAATATGGAATCAGCTAAATGATTGGTCTGATTGTTTCCATATTGACATGTGCTTGTTTCCTTGCCGCCATCTGTTTACCGCTTCTCTTCCCATCATTCTGGAGTGTTATTTTTAGTATCATGGGGACAAACGGGGTGCTGTTATTCCCAGGTCCTGTATGTAAATCTGAAAAATGTAAACAAAAGAAGGTCTTTAGGACAGTACAGTGTGTGCAGTGTATTTATATCGCGACTTGCCTGTAGGCCTTTAGCTGCCAATTAGACTGAGAGTTTCGCTTGTGTGCTCTGGTGAAGCCGTACCGTAACGATGGTTTTCAGGGTATAGAGTTTCTCAGAGCTGCTGCTCATTAGAGCTCAGGCCTCATCAGAGATAAACCTTATAGATGTGTGTGTGTGTGTGTGTGTGTGTGTGTGTGTGTGCGTGTGTGTGTGTGTGTGTGTGTGTGTGTGTGTGTGTGTGTGTGTGTGTGTAAATTAATGAAGACTTGCAGATGCTTGCATATGTTGTTTACACATGCATGCAGGACGCCGTGTGATTATATCACTTGACACTGTAGTGTCTCTTTGCCATTCTGTGTGTTTGTTTGTGAGTGGCCCTCGGGGACCGTCACATTCCCTCTCCTCAACTATAACTCTATTGTCAGGTCCGGCCTTTCATATGCTGGAGATGGAGGGACGCTTTAGATGAAAAGACGTCTAGAAAGAGTGAAATGAGATGTGGAGCTTCGCCTGCTCCCATGCATGACTGCACCGCAAGAACAACCCTTGTGTCGGCGGCGGAGTGAGACGCTGGTGTGTGTTTGAGCTTTGAAACATCCACCTGTACGAGCTTTTTATTGCTGCTCTTTAGAGTTTGGCAGAAAACAGAAACAGGCCCAATCATGAAACTTGTCTGCTAATAAATCTGTTGTTTCTTTCTCACGTGGAGTCGACATAAAGGATATAGCAAGTGTGTATACGCTGAAGTCGTGCCTCATGAGAGCTGAAACGTGAGACTGCAACTCTTTCTCGGGACAATCGATCCTTTGTTTTGGTGTTCGGATGGAGAGGGGAGTGGCGGCGAGCGTACCTGTCAACCTGAGAGCCAGAATCTCTATCAGCAACCTGGGTGGATGTTTTCCCAGATTACTCACAGAGGGAGGGGAAGGAAGGAGTCAGTGTGGGGTTTTATTAATAGAGCACTTTTATCTAAAAACAGCGCAACAAAAAGTAATGTAGAAAGACGTTAAAAATATCAGACTGTCAGAACCAGACGAAAACTGAAGCTGGCGACTGATAAAAGGAGTATAAAAGCCACAAAGATGTTAATGTTTAGCTGCTTGTATTATGCTGGTTAACTATTAGAGAGCCAAGGTCCAGCTTTTCCCTCGGTGTCGTGTTGGTATCAGCTGTGTTGGGTTAAAGTCTATGGTAGCTTTACAGTGTACACAATTCCTCCTCAAAATGGACTTAAAGTCCCGGTGATTCATGCAGTGGAAATGTGACCTTTTGTATTGTCAAAACTCCTCAGAAAGTTAGTTCAACATTGAGGAAATACATAAATTTTCTTGCTAAATGTAAACAATGCTGCCACTTAGTGTGTCAAATGAACCAGGAAATGGTTCGCTTAGCTTCGTTGGAAAACAATGACAAGTCTGGCTCTGTTGGATCAACGTAAGAAAATCTACCTTCCAGGACGTCTACAGTTCACTAATTAGCACGTTTTATCTTATTTGTTAAACCCATACCGAAGTGTAAAAGCAACTGGAGAGGAGATCAAAAAGAAGTCAGGCGGTAAAACCACAACTTCACATTTTTACTCATCAGTGTTTCTATGAATTCTATTAAAAATAACTTTAGGTTTAGCCTAACTGATAAATTCTCAGATACTGCATCATTAAGGCGGTTAGAATCAGAGAAGTCTAACCCACAAATAATCTTAGTTTAATATAATTTCTGTAATATTTTATGGTCTAGATTTTAGTGACAAAGGGTTCTAACCCATAACCCAAATATAGCGTTGCAGTGAATGTTAGACCATTCTTGAAAACACAAAACTTTGAACCCATTTTTCTCAAAAACTGCAGAAAATGTGTTGGACTACTCTGCTTCTAAACCCTTCAAGTCATAGAAAAACAATGAACTCCACAGCTAAAGTCATTAAGGAGCTAACAATATGGCTAAGTCACAGAAGAAGCTAACTACACAGCTTAAGTCATTAACGGAGCTCACAATATGGCTAAGTCACAGAGGAAGCTAACTACACAGCTAAAGTTATAGAAAGAAGCTAACTATATAGCCAAAGCCATAGAAAGAAGCTAACAATGCAGCTAAAGTCACAAACAGAAGCTAAGTACACAGCTAAAGTAACTGAAAACAGTTAATTACACAGCTAAAGTTATAGAAAGAAGCTAACTACACAGCTGAAGTTATAGACAGAAGCTAACTACACAGCTAAAGTTATTGAAAGAAGCTAACTACACAGCTAAAGATATAGACAGAAGCTAACTACACAGCTAAAGATATAGACAGAAGCTGACTACACGGCTAAAGTTATAGACAGAAGCTAACTACACAGCTGAAGTTATAGAAAGAAGCTAACTACATACCAAAGCCATAGAAAGAAGCTAACTACACAGCTAAAGTCACAAACAGAAGCTAAATACACAGCTAAAGTAACTGAAAACAGTTAATTACACAGCTAGAACTATAGAAAGAAGCTAACTGCATAGCCAAAGCCATAGAAAGAAGCTAACAGTGCAACAAAAGTTGCAGAGAGAGGCTAGCTACACGGCTAAATTAATACAAAACAGTTAAATACACAGCTATGGCCATACAAAGTCACTAACTACATAGCTAAAGTCATAGAAAACAGCTAACTGCACTACTGAATTTAAAAAAAAAAAGCTAACTACACACTTAAAGACAGACAGAAGCTAACTACATAGCTAAAGTTATAGAAAGACGCTAACAATGCAGTTAAAGTCATAGACAGAAGCTAACTACTCAGCTAAAGAATACAAAACAGCTAAATACACATCTGTGGACATAAAAAGATGCTAACTTCATAGCTAAAGTCAGAAAGCAGCTAACTACGCTATTAAAATTTAAAACAAAAAAAAGCTAACCACTCTGCTTCCAAACCCAGACAGACAAACCAATGCTGATCATCACATAACTCCGCCGTGTTCCTTGGCGGAGTAATAATTTAAACGGCTATTAAAATGTGTGTTTTTCCTTCTGATATTTTTCAGTCTTCATATATTATGTTTATTCTTTTGTCATCTTGGGCAAAGTGGGAGACATTTAATCTCAGTGGAGCTTCCCTGGTTTTTAAATGTCTTTGCCAGGCTGAGAATAGAAGATTCATGTGGACAATCTGCGACAGTAACCATATGCTCATTAAATTTCTAATGCAGCGTCTCTGTTCAACGTGCACCTGTGAGGTTGTTCGCAGCATATGTGGGCTAATTTGTGGGCGGCTGGACGTCAGATAGATGCGATGAAGGGCTTGGAGCTGGACTAAACGCCTGCCGTGGCGTTTTGCATCAGTTTGACCTGAGGGAAGCTGCAGGGATCGACGTCTTGTGTGTGTTCAGCTCAGACGCCCTGCAGCGATGCCTCAGGCTGAGCAAGAAACATTATTCATCCTGCTGGAACTACATGATGCAACAGAATGTCAGCCTGAATAACAGCTCCATGTGAAATGAGCCCAGCGTGGTATCAATGGAAAATTAACCAGCTTTGTTTCTCTGTTCCCTTTCTCTTCCTCTTCTTCACTTCTCTTTCTCCACTTCCTCTCTTTTGTTCTGCAGAGGAGGCAGATTACACGGCGTTCGGTACCGACTCGCTGACCAGGAAGAAGAACACGGTGCTCTCGGCGGTTCTTCTGCGACCCGACACCAACAGGAAAAAGCCGCCAGTGATCATCAGCCTCCCGAGGGACTTCCGGCCCGTATCCTCCATCATCGACGTCGACATCCTGCCGGAGACGCACCGACGTGTTCGCCTCTACAAGCACGGCCAGGAGAAACCGCTGGGCTTCTACATCCGCGACGGCTCCAGCGTTCGGGTCACGGCACAGGGCCTCGAGAAGCTCCCTGGAATTTTCATCTCCCGCATGGTTCCCGGCGGCCTGGCTGAGAGCACCGGCCTGCTGGCGGTCAACGACGAGGTGCTGGAGGTGAACGGGATCGAGGTGGCTGGAAAGTCTCTGGACCAGGTGACGGACATGATGATCGCCAACAGCCACAACCTCATCATCACTGTCAAGCCTGCAAACCAGCGGAACAATGTTGTTCGCAGCGGAGGAGGCGGTGCGGCGTCCGGTAGCTCTGGACGCTCGTCGGACAGCGGAGCCAGCTACTACGGCTACTCATCGCAAGCCGCTGCGGCCTCCATGCCGACGCACATCATCCAGAACTTCCCGGTGGATGAGCTGGAGAGCGACGACGAGGACCTGGTGATCGAGGCGGGTGGCGAGGCCGAGCCCATCAGGCGAGCCCCGTCCAACTACAGCATGCCTTCGCTGCCTCGCTACGAGCCTCACCTCAACCTCCGCACTGCCACCACCTCCGTCTCTGCCTCCGCCCTCTCCATCAACGCCAACGGGACCCTGCCGACAAGCGGCAGCAGCGGGTCACTCAGCAATACCAACGCCACCTCCACCACGTCGTCGCCCGACAGAGCGATGGAGAGGCGGAGTCTGGAGGAGGACGGTACCGTTATAACGCTGTAAACACCCAGCGTTCACACACTAAACACTAGAAACCAGAGAGGGACTCAGAAGCTTCCACAAACACTCGGGGGGAGTGACGGACCAGCAAATCAAGCGTACCGACATCCAACTCCACCATACAGAGACTGTACCTGAGAAGCACAAAGATCTGTGTACATATTAAAGCGGAACACGACACCGACATGTTTGTACATCCAAACATTTACACCACGCTTTGCTCCTCGACATGCCAATGATCGCGCATGTGTGCCATAGTCTGAACCCCCAACTCCATCAGACCTGCAGACACAGAAATGTCAAAGAACGAAGTTGAATTCGATGCCCCACATTTTATTTCTGAATAGGGATCGACCGATATGGGTTCTCCAGGGCCGATTATTGGTATTTTAGAAAGACTGATGGCCGATATTTGGGTCTGATTTACATTTCATGTTATATTCTAACAGCATGTGACAGCAGAAAACCCATCATCCATAACGAGGCTTCTTTAATGAGATGAACTACTATTACTGAATATGTATGCTAGCAATAGGAGTGATGATGTCAGAGCATTTATTAATCGATCAATTGATTGAGATTGAACAGTTTGTCTCTCCAGTCTTTTAAAGTTTTATCATGTCTTTTTGCCCACTAAGGGCCCAGATCTTAAATCATTATTTATTATTATTTTCCAGACACTGTTCCTGTGGCTGCCTCCTAATGTAGCCGCTAGCCTCTAGCCTCTAGCCTCTAGCCACTAGCCGCTAGCCGCTAGCCACTAGCCTCTGTGAAAGTAGCTCATTTCCTTTGGCAATGGGTGCATTTCCTGTTCACTTTTTGCAGCTTGTGTACCCGCTGGGCTGAGGCCACCAAATGTGCTCGTCTGTCTCTCTGTGTAAACAATAGCCTCCAGTGATTGGCTGTCACTCATGACTTGTAACCAATCAGATAGAGCTGTGGGCGGAACATTTCTACACATAGAGAGAGGCAGCTGCATCAGGCCCAAATTAGCACATTTAACTTATCAATAACCGGTAACTGGACAAACCAAACATCGGTCCTGATCATCGGTTGTCCCTGTTTCTAAACCGCTGGAGGCGCTTTAGCTCCTTTTAGAGGGCCAATATGAAACTTCCTATTTTATACATTACTTCTCAAGTGTATGAATAGTAAACACATTCTGAAACAGTTTTTTTAGCTCAATTTTTTGTCTGTGGTTGTTTTTCACACTTTAGTTCCACTACGACCACCTGCCTTGCAATACTTTCCACACAATGAAGTACCACATTACTCAACAAAGATCTGCAACATTACTGCAGTTTTTGTTTAGGGGAGAAACCACCGAAAAAAACAAAATAAACAAAAACAAATCTGGGGGTTTGTGCTGACTCAGATGCTTTTGACCACTATTTTTAGCCATTTGTCCTGTTTTTACGACCGACTGATGAATTGATTTACCATCTAGCCTGTGTTTTATATCATTTTCTGTTTCTTTTTACTTGTATCTCACGAGTGACTGTCAAGTTTCCGAAGTTGTGACTCCAGAAAACTGCTCCTACCTGATTGAAAAGGTAGAATTAATTTCCCTCGTTGTCTTGTTCCTCATATTGCACTCCTTCTCCTTTCCGTGACAAGGGCTATTTCCCCTGCTGCATGTGTGCAAATGACGAAACACGAATGTGATTTTGATTGTGTTTGTTTTTCCTTCTCTTTTTTTTCCCGTTCTCTCCGGACCAGAACTCCACATATCTGATCTGTACGACGTGTTAGTTCACTTGGACGAGACATTTATAAATGAAAAGTGTTGCTTTTCTTCACAGTTTTAATTACATTTTTTTTGTTTAATACAGTTAAAGGCCTGCTGTGGGAGAACTAACGCAACAGTTGCATTCAGAATTGCTGTGAAATTTGGGTCTAAATGGCTCAAAACTCAACTATTGGGTCATTCCAGAATTAGAGGACATTGGCTCAGCTTTCACATCAGTGGTAGCATTTTTATTCCATGTTTTCTGTGTTGTTTGCTAACCCTACTCTAATCACAGTAACAGGGTTGCTAATCCATGCTAATGTGATCTTTTTCTCAGCAGTAGAAGCTAGATATTTAGCTGCTGTTACTGCTGACCAAGAGGACAAACTGACTGATGGAAAACAGTCAAAAGAATTAGTCTGATCCTGATAATATGAGGTAGAGTGAGACATTCAATCAAGGCTGACAATGTTATGAAAATATGAAAAATAGAAGAGAGGACATAGCTTTGCTCTACACATTCTTTAGGAAAACTGATGATGTAAATGACAAAAACGAGACAGAAAATGACAGAAACGAGATGCAAAACAACAAAAACAAGACAAAGTGACAGAAATGAGGCACAAAATGACCAAAATGAGACACAAAATGAAAAGAGACAAAACAACAAAAAAGAAACAGAAAATGACAAAAACAAGACATGAAATGACAGAAACGAGACGCAAAAGACAAAGATGTCAACAGTGTTGTTGTGGGACATGTTCCATGCATAATAATTACTATTTAAAATATGTTGTTTAAAAAAAAGTTCTCACAATTGCCAGAGACATCAATGAAAAAAATGGTACCAAAAAAAGGAGATTTAATTTTCACTTTACCTGTTTTATTTGAGATTCAATTTGGTCATCATTTTAGGGGGAACTCCAGACTTATTTCGTATTTTTAAAATATTTTCAAACATTCTTTTTTCCTAGTTTATTTTAGATTTGGTCTCAGGACAAGAACATTTGCACAACAACTGCATGTTTTAGTATTTTGTACATGGATTATTTGAAATTTGATGTAAGATGTCCTCCAGTTTTGGAATGATCCTACTATTGTCCCACACTAAGTCCTGGACAGACTGAGTCATATTGAAACTAACGCAGGTGCGCTGAGCATAAACCACTTTCTGTTTGATAAAGGTGAGGTAGGTCGGCTTTATTCCAGCTCTGACCTGCGTTTGGTGTCTCCATCGACTCTATAATGAACTCAGAATTTACTGTCACCTCTTAAAATGTGCAAATTGTTCCGTAAAATCCGACTTTAACGTGATTTTTCGGGATGAAATTGCGCAGAAATGTTCTCACAGTTCCTGAAGCAGATCCATCCCTGTAATATAATATATAATGTATGTCCATTAGCATTACACGCTGCTGCTCACCACCTCCCTGAGGTGAGAGCAGATGGTCAATTATTCCACTTATTGATTTTTTTCTCTCTCCTGTTGAAAGTGCTAACTCTGACTTTAGCATGGATTTTTATCAGTAATGCTTCAGTCAAGTGTGCATTAAAACACATGAAGGTCCACCATTTGTAGAAAAAACGAGACAAAATGACAAAAATTAGACAAAAACGAGACGCAAAATGACAAAAATTAGACAAAAACAAGATGCAAAATGACAAAAACGAGAGAATATGACAAGAACGACATAAAACGACAAAAACGAGAGAAAATAACAAAAACAAGACACAAAACAACAAAAAATATACAAAACGACAAGAATGATACATAAAATGACAAAAACGAGACACAAAATGACAAAAACAAGACACAAAGTGACAAAAATGAGACACAAAATGACAAAAACAAGACAGAAAATGACAAAAACAAGACGCAAACCGACAAAAGCAAGACAGAATATGACAAAAACAAGACACAAAACGACGAAAACGAGACGTGACAAGAACAAGACAAAACGACAAAACAAAACGCAAAAACGACAAAACAAAATGCAAAGTGACAAAATGAGACATAAAACTTTAGCTCTGTTTATCTGTTTATCATGTGAATCCGTTAGACAGACTGCAAACTAAAGGTCTTTTCTTTGGATTTTACGGTACAGAAAATGCTGTTTTCTCTTCTTCCATTCCCTTTAACGAATCATAAGACTGTTGGAAATTTCTGTTAATTTATTCTCTTGATCGCTAACTTTTACCGCAGGACACTGGGATTGTTTTTTTTATTTATTCTCTAATCATATGTCTGCATATTTTCTTCCTTTGTACACATTTTATGACTTTATTTTTGTAACGGATGTGGTTTTTTTTGTTTATCTGTGATTGTTTGGTCATAAATCTCATGGTACAGTAGATTTTATCGCCCGTTAGAGATGATTAGTCTGTGATTTTGGTGTTCTGGCTGATCAGAGGAGGACACTATCGCTATTTTTTTTCATACTGTGAATTATTATCATCATCATTATTATCATTATTGTTATTCTGTGGGAGAGAAACAGTGGTATTAGTGCAACCACCTCAGAACAGGCTAAGTGTTGTGCTTTGATTATTATTATTTTTTTAAATGATTTTTTTCGCTTGCCAGATACATCTTATGGTCTAGATTTGTAATAAAGATTGTCAGTATTTTCATATCGATGCTATATATGATGTACATCTTATCGACATTAAATGAAAAAATGTTTTAAGACTGGAAATGTATGAAAGTATAGATGTACACCTGTAACTGCTGATTGGAGGAGCTGGATAAAATAAACTAATATGTAGCAATAATCACATTTGGAGACGTTTTTTTACCGTTTTGGGCACGTTTGAAGCGACGACAAACAAAGAATTTTAGTTAAAATACTTAGGTTGAGACCATACAGTGTGAAATTACCTGAATAATACAAAAAAATAAGATTAAAACTCAAGAAATGATATAAAATACAAATGATCCTGCTATAAAAAGGCTTACGGCGTTAATTGGCATATCAAATGAACCTGAATAATTTGAAATTAATGTGGAGATCCTACTAAAATCAGATCAGATGGAAATTAATTTATCCTGAATTAAACATGTTTTATATTCCAGTTTCCTCGAAGCATTCGCCGTTTGCTTTGATTACTGCTTTGTACATTCTCGGCATTCTCTGGATGAGCTTCATGAGTTTTCAACTCATTTAGGACAGTTTTAAAATAATTTTGGATCATTTTCTGTCCTTTTGTACAATTTTTAAAGTAATTGTGGGCAAGTTTCAAAGCATTATAAACAGTTTCAACTGATTTTGGACAGGTTTCCGGTCATTTTTGGGCAATTTTGTACCATAGCTGGTCATTTTCGACACATTTTGAATCACTTTAGGCCATTTTTTTTAACTAAATTAGGACAGGTTTCATGTTTTAAGACATCTTGGACAAGTTTCGAGTCACATTTTTTGTTTTTAAGGACATTGTGTCATTTTGGTAAAAATTTCAAAGCATTTTTAAACAGTTTTAACTCATTTTGGACAGGATTGAAATACTTGCGCTTTGGGTATGTGTAAAATTTATATATACACAAACAGAAAATGTATAAAACTGTATATATATTTATATCCAATGCTAAACAGATGTATTAGACCACCCCCCAGTGTAAAGTGTTTGCCACCGCTGCCCTTAATTAACAGTGTTGCTGATGAGCAGAATATTTTTTTAAATTTCTGTAATGGTTAATCTGCCAGTATGTGCAGCTCTTTAATCAAAAGGAATTCTTTAATGTTAAAATATAATTATTGTTATTGTTATCAATGAATGTTCAAATTTACTGTTTTACAAAAAAGCAGAAAAAAATAGTAAAGCACATTATTATTATTTTTTCATTGAGATGCCAAATTACAGTTATTTCCTTACATTCCTGAACAGAAAATTTAGCTTTTTTAATTTTATTCTTGGTTAATTTCTGACTTCTCATATTTAAAATATTAAGATTTGTGGTTCATATATGTGAATAAGGACTATTGAGTTGTTCCACTTTGTTATTTGCCTAATAAATAACAATACACTTTTCGTTTGAAACAAGCTGTTGACTGATTTCTAAAACATTTCTCATTTTTTTTAACAGGTGGTCATAAATACATTCGTTGAACACTATAGTAAATGAAATTAAATGTATTTTTTAGAATATTTTTTATTTATTATATGTATTTCTAGATGTATTTTTTAAAATTTTGTCTGTGTCTATAATATAATGACATTTATTAAATGAACCATCCTGTTAGGTTCATTTCTCAGGAACAGCAATAATGTTAATCAGTCATTTTTAATTATCCAAAGGTGTCAGAAACCAAAAAATCCCAATAAACATTGTTTATATCTCATTATTAACTCCATCATTAAACATTTCAATCAATATTTAGTGCAGTGGTGTTCTTTAGCTCTCACAGATCAGGGTTCAGTAAGAATAATTCACTCGCTTTTCATCAAAAATTCATCTTAAAACTTTTTTAAATGTATATTTTAAAGATATGCATATAAAATACAACAGTTTTACATGACATTGATTTTTTTCAATTTCATTTTACTTTTTTTTTTTTGCCAATATGTGAAATGAACCATATTGATGACACTTATTAAGCCAAGCAGAAGTTTCATGTATATAAAAAAATGCTTTTAACAATTTCTTAAAGGTTGATTTTTTTTTACTTTAAAATGCATCAGTTTGACCGACAACGAAGTTGTAAATGTAGAGATTATGTTATTGTGCGTGTTTTACATCATGTAATGTTTATAATAGATCAAAACCTATTTAATCCTCCTGTTAGGTTCATTTCTCAGGAACAAGAAGTTCCTGGGTCACTTTTAATTATCCATAAATGGCAGAAACCAAAAAAAAAAAAAAAAAAAAAACAATAAACACAGTTTATATGTCATTATTAACTCCATTACTAAACATTTCAATCAATATTTAGTGCAGTGGTGTTCTTTAGCTCTCACAGATCAGGGTTCAATGAGGATAATTCACTCATTTTTCTTTTTTTTAAAAATCCATTTTAAGACTTATTTTTTTAAATGTACATTTTAAAGACCTATAAAACACAATAGTTTTACGTGACATGTATTTATTTACTTATTTTACCTCTTCTGTTCAGGGTGGGCTTGCAGATACTGAACCATTTTCATTTTATATGTTGATTACACTTATTAAGCCAAGCAAAGGAAGTTTCATACAGAAAAAATACTTTTAGCTATTTTTTGTTTGTTTTTTAGATTTTTTTTTTTTTTACTTTAAAATGGGTCAGTTTGTAAATGCAGAGATGATGTTAAAGTTCATGTTTTACATCATGATATGTTTAGAAGAGATAAAAGTCCCTCTAAATCATTGACTGTATATCGAGTCTATGATCTAAATACGTGGTGGTGTTTTGGCGCCGCCTCCTGGACACTCCCGGACGTGCTTCTCCTTTTAGGGAGCGCTTGATTTGAGACAGCGCAGAACACGGCGCAGCGGTGCTTCGTTCATTTAACCCCCTAGGCGGTGCACATAGCCGGACAACGCCTCTGTATTTGCTTTAAATGATGTACATATACTCGTCAGCAAACCGTGAGGCCGTCTGACCCCAGGCGAGGCTCTACTCTACTCCGTGTCTACCTGCCCCCCGCGGGGGAGAAGGCTGCGGTCACAGCCCAGACAGCTGAGAATCACGTGACGTGACGCGTAACCGGCATGGCGGCGCTGAGCTGAGGTAGCAGCTCTACCGGACGAGACACCGATAGCCTGGATTCGGTTAGCTCCCCTTGTCGCCTGCTCATCCGCGGGGCCGAGGCCGAACATGTCGGCCTGAGAGGAGCCGAACGGACCGAGAGATGCACCAACAACAGCAGCAGCTTCAGCGGCTACAGCAGCAGAAGGCTGAAAACAGCAAAACAAAGAGCATGTTTCTGTCCAGGGCGCTGGAGAAAATCCTCTCCGACAAGGAGGTGAAGAGGAGCCAGCACAGCCAGCTGCGCAAAGCCTGTCAGGTGGCGCTCGGTGAGTGTTTTCTGCGCCGATTCCACTCGTGTTTTATGCGGAACACATCTGTCTGTCGTGTCTATGTGCTCATAGAATCAGGGAGCTACACGGCTAGCTGCAAGCTAGCCGTGTAGCTCCCTGATTCTGTGAGCACATAGACACGTCAGAATTAATAGCTGGCTGGCTAGCCTCCTCCGCCGTAAATCCAGCTGTTTATTACGTGTCGATATCCCTCGGAGTTTTAGAATATTCCTGCCGTTATATGAGCCCGTTTTGGTGCTGTCAACGTCGGCAGATAATCAAGCTAGTAGCTGTTAGCTGCCCGATGCTGTTAGCTGTCCGATGCTAGGTCGGCGAGCCAAACAGACCGATTCTGTGACCACAGCGGCACGACGGAAATGTTAGTTAGCTAACCTCCTCCGGGTTAAATCTAGCTGTTTATTACGTGTCGACATCCCTCAGGGATTTATAATAATTCTACTGTTATATGAGCTCGTTTTTGATGCTGTCAATGTCGGCAGGTAAACAAGCTAGTAGCCGTTAGCTGTCCGACGCTAGGTCAGTTAGCCAAACAGACCAATTCTGTGACTACACCGACACGACGGAAATGTTAGCCAGCTAGCCTCCTCCAGCTGTTTATTACGTGTCGACATCCCTCACAGCTTTATAATAGTTCTGCCGTTAAACCAGCAAGTTATTGGTGCTGTCAACGTCGGCAGACAGACAAGTTAGTGACAACTCCATGCTAGGTGAGCTAGCCAAACAGACCAATCCGTGTGTTCTACGTAGCGCTGAGGCAGCCAGACAGCCCCGTCCTGCTCAGACACTCGATCTGTCCGCCTCCAGGATACTCTGACGTCCGAGGCTTTTCCATTCAACACAAACACGGATAGTGTTACTGCTCCACTCATTGTGTTTCACCTCCCTGCTGGTTGTAGAGACGGGCTGTAAAAACAGGTGTGTGTTTGTTGTTGGTGTGGATCACTGGAAATCTAAAGAAGATCCTAAGGGTGGAGACTCAAAATCCACAATCCACATGTGAATTTCAGTATCATTAGGATGCATTTTTGTTTTTAGGGTGACCATCATTCAAAACAATCCAAGGGAACATATGCAGCAGAGTTTTTAATCAGAAAAAACTCACTCATCAGAAGCAGAATCAGAGTGTTTTATTGCCAACAAGGAATTCGACTGTGTTTTAGTGCAGTGAAAGATAAATAAATAAGAAGCACTGACAAAAAAGTAAAGGAAATATTTCCGGTGTGAAGGAATGTGCAAATTAGCCACCTAAAATTTACAATTCGATGCAACCTATACAAGCTTGCATAGAATGTAATCAAGTACTTATAAGTAGGACTGCAGCTGTCGAATATTTTGAGTTTTCTATTGATTATTCTGGTGATTAATCGAGTAATCGGGATTCTGTCCTTGGTGTTACAGCATCAAAAGAGGAAGTGAGTGCGCTGTGCAGCAGAACTAACCGTCCTGGTGGAATATCTGTGCTGTATTGTACATATATAGTATAGTACAGGTGTATTGTACATATGTAGTATAGTACAGGTGTATTGTACATATGTAGTATAGTACAGGTGTATTGTACAAATGTAGTATAGTACAGGGGTGTTCTACTAAAACTCAAAGCCATGTGTTATAATTTATCAAACTATATCCTGATTACGGCTCAGTAAAACATGCTTTCATTGTTTTTTAGCATGTATTTTGTTCTATAGCAGTTTTCATACGCACAATGATCAGCAATATTCAGCTATGAAATCTACCTAATAGAGAAACTTGATATTATCGAAAATATTTTGACTATACAAAGCAAATCAGACTTTTACAGTAAAATAACATCCAGTAAGAAAACTTTAATTTACCGTAAAATCTTGACTAATCCTGTCTCCATGTGTCAGAGATGGTTTATAATTATAAATAATTAATGATGTTTGTGTTGTGTTGTTTGAGATGTGCTCATTAAGGGTTGTTAACAGAATAATTGCCTGTAATAATGATCTGTTTATGAATATAATAAGGGCTAAAGCAGAATAAAATGGACATACGAGTGTTGTAGATTAGCGGTAGTACCTGGTTGTACCACCAGGTGGAGTCTGTTACTGTTTAACACTGTAGACCACCAGCAGTTACATGCTGGCAGGCAGAGTGCATTGTGGGACTTTAGCTAGCACAGTTGGACAATGAGAAAATGTCTCGTGACATTTAATGGCTGCCAGCATAGCTTTTAGGCTGTTAGCGCTGCTAGCTAGCAGAAGTATGCTACGTTAGCAACAGCCCATGTTACATGACATGCACTGGTAAGAGCAGCATTTGTCATGTGACTGCGACCAACAGTATTCATTAGCATATGTAATAATGGAAAATGAGTCTATCTTGTGTTGTTGATTTATCAGTTATTGATTGATAGGGCTGTTAAGTATTGACTAAGGAATTTACTCAAGATTTGCAATCCTAACATACAACTCTTCCCATATAGATCCAGCTGCTGTCTGATGCTGCAGATATTTAATAAACTCAGAGGAAATAGTTCTAAAGAGCTGGAAGTAGCAAACTAATCTGCAGCTCCAGTTAGCATTTCAAAGGCTACACATGTTTGTATCTTTTAAATTCTTAAATACTAAATCTTTTTTGCTCTCTGAGATGTTTATAGATGGGAGGCACAGGTTGCTGCTGCTAGCTTAATAGTAGGCTATTAGGGCTGTTAGCTAGCATAAGTACGCTACGATAGCGGTACGACAAGCTGGTCGCAGATTTTCTGTGCCAGATAATGACGGTAGAGCAGCATTTGTTATGTGACTGTGATCAAAGCATAATAATTATCATGTCAAATGAGGTCATCCTTTGTTATTGATTATTTGATTGCTGATTGAATGGGCTGCTAACTGTCGGTTAAGGAATTTAGCAATGCCCTTATGGATCCAGCTGCTGTCCGATGCTGCATTATAGGAAATAGTTCTACACAGCTGGAAGCGACAGACTTACAATAAAGCTGTTGTCTTTGGTGTTCCATCCAAGTAGAGCTTTAGCCCTTGACTTCAATTTTTATTATGTTGTATGTTATTCAGATTTTGCCATTTTAATTATTGTTTATATGTCTTATGGGTTTGCTATTTACGATTATATCATGCTTTGGCTCAACTCCTTTTGTTTTAAATGTGTTTTTTACATAAAACCGACTCGACTTGACGTATTGTGTTGAGTTGTCCGTGTGGCTTCGTCATCTGTGTGTTTTCTGAGGTATTTATGGATGGGACTCACATAGCTAACATAGCTGTTACAGTCTAATGATGCTTTCACTTGCAATCGGACACCACAGTTGCATTCACTGGACATCAGAGATTCAGTAAATTTCAGATCTGGGGTTGCTGTGGTCTCCCGTTGATTCATCTCTGGTGCCGATCATTTAAAACTTATGGTGCCAATCAGATGTAATCATTTGTTGTTTGAGAGTGGGTTTTTTTGGAAAATGTGTCTGTTTTATTGGGAAATTAGAAGTTCTGCTTCATCATCGGGGTTTATGTTGTCTTTACTTACACAGATCTAAACGTCTGTGAGTCTGAGCTGCTCTGTTTCTCTGTATACGGTGATGCTCTCTCATTATTCATGACGCCAACAGAACACAACACTACTTTTCTGAAGTCCTCATTCAGCCAGTCAAGGATGTTTAGTGTGTCCCTTTTTCAGTCTGAGCAAGTTGTTCTGCTTCGTGTTTTCATCCTGTATGACTGATTGGGTAAACAGTGGAGGGAGAAGGATTAGCCTGTAGAACACCAGAGCTTAGCCAGGTGACTAAACAACTAGAGAATTATTGATACCTTCCTATATTTAGGTGCAGCTCTAGTTTAGCTTTATTACATTTCATGGCAGATCTTACTTAGAATGTATCATCACCCCAACAGAGATTGTGACATTTCTTGTGAATGTTGCTCAAGTCATATTTCCTCCTTGTGTGAGTTTAATGGTATTAGCTGTTGCTGTTGTTGTGCATGAATCAACCAACTGATGTGGCTGAACACACATTATTACACACTTTGTAATCACATCAGGAAGCTCAGAGGTGTGTGTGCAGCTTTAGATGGATCAATATGGGATTAAAATGAGAAAAAAAATGGGAATTTGTTAAGTTGAAGGAGCAGGATGGATGGGAATGGGAAGACAAAACATACACAATTAAATGTATATTTAATCAGAATGTACAATCTGAGTATAATATGACCAGAAATGCAACATTGACAGTAATGCAAGAAAACCAACACGTCCTGCTGTATCAGTAGCACTAATGTGAGCTGGTCAAAGATCAGACTTCGTCACTTCTAATCTCTTGTCTCCTGTTTTTTGTAGATGAAATCAAGGAGGAACTAGAGAAACAAAAGTAAGTATTCTTTGCACAAACCTTTTCCTTCTGTGACTGAATGAATAAATGAATAAATAAATGCACCTCAGAGTAGATTTTAGCTTCTATTTCCTGTTTTTGTGATGTGAGGCCTGAAGCTGAGGGAGGCAGCTGTGAATTGTGAATAAAATAATTATATATACAATACTGCTGTAGTTAACTGCTGCTTACAGCATGTTATTATGCTTTTTTAAGGTTTAAAAGTTAGATTTTATTGCCCATGATGAAAGCATGGATGTACGTTGTAGTAGAGACAGACTGATTATTGGCCCGGCCGATATTTGGCATTTTTCTGATTATCTGTATCAATATTGACAGATTATTGATAAATTAAATGCTCTACTTCAGGTCTGATCAGCCTCCTCTCTGTCTGTCGTCACTCTGGTGAAATATCTGAACAAAAACCCAGGAAGTTCGCTTCTCTCACAGCAGCTAATGCTACGCTAACAGCTAGGAGCTAAGTCAGAAAGTAGATTAACCTGAAACTGGAAAACAATAATTAATTCAAGATCTGGACAATAAAAGTGACAGAACAGCGAAATATTAAGAAAATAGAAGAACAGCAGGAGACAAATTGATGAAAGTCAGTCGATCTCACGTAAACAGAGCAGAATGTCCTAATATAATCACTCCTGTTTCTATTTTACATATTTAGTTATAGTCGCTCTTATTTATGAGGAAGTCTAGTTATGAATGACAGGTTCGCTGGTGTCACATGCTGTTAAAACATTACATCTAATGTATATCGATTCCAGATTTCGGTTATCGGCCTTTCTTGATCACTCTGGAAAACGGTCATTCCTGAATTAGAGGACATTTGGGCTTCAAAGTTTTTGAAAAATAAACCTTCTCTTTTACAATTTTCTGCTCCTTATTCATCAATAATAGGTAATAAACTATCAAAGGCTTGATTGGCTCAGCTCACACATCAATGGTAGCATTTTTATTCCATGTTTTCTGTGTTGTTTGCTAACCCTACTCTAATCACAGTAACAGGGTTGCTAATCCATGCTAATGTGATCTTTTTCTCAGCAGTAGAAGCTAGATATTTAGCTGCTGTTACTGCTGACCAAGAGGACAAACTGACTGATGGAAAACAGTCAAAAGAATTAGTCTGATCCTGATAATATGAGGTAGAGAGAGACATTCAATCAAGGCTGACAATGTGATGAAAATATGAAAAATAGAAGAGAGGACATAGCTTTGCTGTACCCATTCTTTAGGAAAACTGATGATTTAAACGACAAAAGCAAGGCATAAAGTGACAGAAATGAGGCACAAAATGACAAAAACCAGACACAAAATGACAAAACAAGACATAAAATGACAGAAATGAGACACAAAATGACAAAAACGAGACATAAAATGACAAAAACGAGACACAAAACAACAAAAATAAGGCAAAGTGACAGAAATGAGGCACAAAATGACAGAAAACGAGACAAAATGACAAAAAGAAGATATAAAATGACAAAAACAAGATACAAAACAACAAAAACAAAACATAAAATGACAGAAATGAGACACAAAACGACAAAAACAAGACACAAAATGACAAAAACGAGACATAAAATAACAGAAATGAGACAAAATGACAAAAACAAGATACGAAACAACAAAAACAAGACATAAAATGACAGAAATGAGACACAAAATGACAAAACGACACAAAATGACAAAAACAAGACATAAACTGACAAAAAACGTCATCAACAGGGTTGTTGTGGGACACGTTCCATGCATAATAATTATTATTTAAAATATTGATTAAAAAAAATTTCCCACAATTACAAGAGACATCAATGAAAAAAATGATACCAAAAAAGGAGATTTAATTTTCATTTTAACTGTTTTATTTGAGATTCAATTTGGTCATCATTTTAGGGGGAACTCCACACTTACTTGGTATTTTAAAATATTTTCAAACATTCTTTTCTCCTGTTTTTTAAGATTTAGTCTCAGGACAAGAGCATTTACACAACAACTGCATGTTTTAGTGTTTTGTACATGGATTATTTGAAATTTGATGGGTGGGACATAAAATGTCCTCTGGTTCTGGACCCAAAACCCATATCAGTCTGATATTTTACACAGACTTGATTTGTTCGTTGTCCTTCAGGAATCTTTTGCAGAAAGCTTCTCTCAGCTCTTTGTTTCCTCTCCACCCTCCAGGGATGGAACCGTGGTCCCACCCAGAGCCAACTACATCGAGGCCGACAAATATGTGCTGCCCTTTGAGTTGGCCTGTCAGTCCAAGTCCCCTCGGATAGTTTCCACCTCTCTGGACTGTCTGCAGGTTAACATCCGCCAACACAAACACACAAACCAGCCGCTGCATGCAGTTCACAAACATCCTCAGCTTCCTTCTTCGCCCACGTTTTTTGTTTTCCTGGTTGTGTTGCTCAGCTGAAGGTGGTGTGAGGCTGAAATCCTGCTATACCTGTTTCACACCTTTGACATTTATCCAGAACAATGACTCCACATTCCAGAAACACGCTGTTCTTTACTCCTTTAGCAGCTTTTCACCGAGTCCAGTTTGAGTGGAAAGAAAAGACTCAAACACAGACTTCTTATGATGCAATACAAGAAGCTTTTATTAATCTCACAGTGGGGAAGTCTACATTATTACAGCAGCAAAGGGGGAAACATTTAAGAAATGTTAGTGAAAAAATAAACCAAAATATACCCCAGTACTAGTTCAGATTGCCCAGATTCCTCTGGATGGAAATGATAATTTTGCATGTTAAAGGTGGAAATACTGATAGAGAAGAATTAGTATTGCACAGATTATCGTATATGTAGAAAAATTAATATTGCACCAAGTTTTTCATTTTTTGTACCATTAATTCCACTTGTTTGTTTTCTTTGCACTGTAATGTTTTTTAGCGTGATTTTTCCAAATAGAGCACGTTGTAAATTTGTTCAGAAAGGTCCTGCATACATTATTTATTATTATTACTACTACATTGTGATTATTATTACTATTATTACATTATCGAGGGTGCGCTTGATTGTTTTTCACTTTAGTCTAGGGATGAACAATGTTATTTTTGCAAAAAAATATTGTTTTGTGATTGTTTTGACAGATGTTAGTACGTATTTTATATTGCACAGATTTTTTTTTTTTACCTTTTATGTGGTTATTTAATATTTCATACTCTTATTTCTACTTTTTCTCATCCCAGTTTGTTTGTTTGTTCAGAAAGGTGCTACATACATTTGTTATTATTAATATTGTTATTATTACATTATTAGTAATAGTATTATTATTATCATTGCTATTATTACATTATCAAGGGTGTTGTCGATTGTTTTTCAGTTAAATCTGGGGATGAACGATATTATTTATGCAAAAAAATATATTATTTTGTGATCGCTTTGACAGATGTAAGTCCTAATTTTATATTGCACAGATTTATTTTTATCTTTATGTGCTTTTTTCATTCTTTTAATTCTACTTTTTTCATTACAGTATTATTATATTTTAATGCTTAATCACTATTTTCCCAAATAATGCACCTTCTAAGTTTCTTCAGAAAGATACTAGGAATAAGGTGCAAGTAGTGCAAAATATTAAAAGTGACAGGTGGAGTTAATATAATAAGAAAGACTGTAATTGAAGAGGTAATGAGCAGAATATTGTCATTAGCATTATTATTCTGTTTATTTAAACTAATTGGAAGTCAAACAAATGCTCTATTTTGCTCAAAACGTCTATAGATACACAAAAAATGACCTTCTCTTTCCCCACACAAGTTATCTGTTATAAATCACACATTTCCAAACGTAGAATCACACAGAAAGCTGCTGAGACATTCGACTTGACTTCACCTCCGCTGCTCTGACTCCTGTGTAGAAGCTGATCGCCTACGGACACATCACTGGAAACGCTCCGGACAGCAGAACTCCGGGAAAGAGGCTGATCGACCGGCTGGTGGAAACCATCTGCAACTGCTTCCAGGGTCCGCAGACCGACGAGGGAGTCCAGCTTCAGATCATCAAGGTACAGCCGGCAGGTCTCCTCACATCTGGACGCCTTCAGATCCTCCAGCTGTCGGTGTTGTTGTTTACCTGAACCCCAGTCAGAGACCTCCAGACATGAGTTTTACATCTGTTTACATGTGAGAACTGATTATTTAACTAAAACTACCTGGATTGGATTGATACTTCAATTTTACCCCAGAAAAGCTGTAAAGATGGATTTAATACCTTCTTTTCCGGCTTCCACAAGAGCTTTTGCTTATTTAAATAGTGTTAAATATGTGTTATAGTAATTTTTAGATTCACTTAAAAGGACCTGCCTTACTGAATTGATAACATAATCCCTTAAACTCCAACGTCACAGGCTTGTTTTTTCTAGAATCAAATGTTTGCACCTCTTTGTTTAAGTAAAAATGACACAAATCATATATAAAAAAAAAGACCAAAAAAAATTAAAGCAACATTTCTTTTGATTATTCATTTTACAAAAAGAAAAACAAAAAAAATCCTAGAATCATCATGTACAACAACAAGCTCCCACTGCTGTTACCAGTACTGGAAAAAATGTGGTTCTACATGAAGTAAATATTTTATCAGGTACATATTTATGATTTTAATATGATGTTTCCTTACAATCTGCTCTGTATAAACACTGCCTGCCTGAAAAGTCCCTGAATTTTTGTCGCATGACTTTTGGTCACAGATGAGTCGATCACGGCTTCACGGTTTCGGAAAGGAGTGCAGAATTTTTTGTTTTTTGAAGCATCTGGTTATTGTAAATGGCTTTTTTTTTTTTGCAAGTTTTTTCAATGAGACATGCAGAATAAAGCGATAAAATATCACAATTTTGAGCTTAGATTTGATTGATTCCTGTCAGTGAAACCAAAAGTCACACATGACGAGATCAGTTACCATCGTAAAGTAAAAAATCTGACTATTTTCTCATTTTTTTATGGTTTCTAGCTCTGATAATTGGCATAATTTTAGTGATTATATTAGAATTATTATTTAAAATTGTTTCAAACCCAGTGTCCGGCTTGGTGTTCAGAGAGGGTTGATATATAATTTGTGCTCATTTTTCATCTTTCTCTGACTTTTTCTTAGATTTCTCCACATTTCCTGCACACCTTTTAGCCTTGATGACATTTCTGTGTTTAGACAGTAGCTATAGTCCATAACGAACCCTTATTTAAGTCGCCCACAGTGAATGGAAAACACATCCTGGTTGGCTAGAAAGGGCAAAGTCTCTCCTTTAAAGTTTAGGGCTTTATCACTGTTGACAAAAGATTTATAGGTCGGCTTATCAACATCTGTTTGGATTAGAATCACCGCTGAAGGACTTCAATGTCAGCGCAGGTCTCAGGTCTGCACACAAAATAACATTTAAAGGAATCGGCCTCGCAGACATTGATTCGTTGAATGATGCATCACAGATACAGAAACGTTATGCAGCGGCTCTAATGCTGAGGGAAGTGTGGTGGTGATTCAGCAGGTGCAGCAGCAGCAGCAGCAGCAGCACTTCCTGTGTGATAAGTCTGGACTTCCTCTTGTCTCCGTCCAGGCGCTGCTGACGGCTGTGACCTCCCCTCACATCGAGATCCACGAGGGCACGGTGCTGCTGACCGTCAGGACCTGCTACAACATCTACCTGGCCAGCCGCAACCTCATCAACCAGACCACCGCCAAGGCCACGCTCACCCAGATGCTCAACGTCATCTTCACACGCATGGAGAACCAGGCTGTTAGTTTAACACTGCTATCATTCTAACATCTGTCCACGCAACTGATGCCTCGTTTCTGGCAGAACGTGTGAAAATTTGCTTGAACCTCATTCGATCAATCAGACTTTTTTTTAAAAGCACATTTCATGTCAATCGAATGTAACCCAAAGAAAGAAAAACAAAGAAAAGTCCTCTTAAACATTATGTTATAGATGGAAGGACAAAAAAAAAAAGGTAGATACTTTACCGATCCTGAGAGAAATTCAAGAAACCAGCAGCATATTAAACATACAGAAATAAGAGCAGATATAAAAAATATAAAGGCATAATTATGTACAGTAAGGAACTGATCAGCTCACTGACACGACACCTGCATAGTTTGTTTTATAGCCATAAAATGGATATAAATAATCATTAAAAATGAACTGAAAGTATCAAAAATACCAACTAGAAAAACACTCAGAGAGCACAGTACTCTGCCAAGGCTGCTCAGTCGTATGATTTCTGACGGATTAATCCCGATAACTCCACAGCAGTGGATTTGTAGTGGGATTATCAGCAGGCAGCTGATGTAGTGTTCACTTGTTGTCAGTGACGCCATGCCACTATCTTTCAGTGATAGTGAAATCTTTAACAAATCCGTGGATCCAGACTATAAGCTGCATCACTGCCAAAATCTAATCACTTGGTCCTTGTCTCATTTCTGACCTTCCCTGAAAATTTCATCCAAATCCTCTAGTCCGGTTTTGAGTAACATTGTTAACAGACAGACGGACAGACAAACCAACAGCGATCGTCACATATGCTTTAAATAGTAACGACTATCTACTAAATGTGATGCAGAAAAGTTCATTATTTCCAGCATTATTGCTTTGGCTTGAAAATAATCATGCAAAAAATTAAATGATTTAAGAATGTGAAGGCAGATTAATTAAAGATTAAACTACAGATGATGTTCAGTTTTGGAGACGATTAGAAGAAGTTTGGCAGGAAATAAAAATAGATTTTCATCAATTTTTCAAACAAAATGCTCAAACTTGCTGCGAGTTTCTGAGCTTCTGCAGATTTCATGAAACAAACATCAGACTCACTGATCAGTTCTTTCACTCTGAGTTCAAAAGAAAATAATCTGCATGAACAGGTTTTCAGTGAAAACAGCAGCAGAACGTCTGTCAGAGTTAAAACTTACTGAAGTGCTGCAGATTTGTACTTAAATATTTGGGTTAATGTTCTGTTTAATGTTAGAGAACTTTTGAATCAGCTCGTTAGAAATCTGGTTGTGACTAATCTGTGTCATAAATTAAGCTAAATGCACGAAATATAAAAAACGACTTATTTTCCTCTGGGTTTTTCTTTAAAACAGTTTTTATAAACAGTTGCTTTTCTCTTGCTGCTGCCTCCACAGGCTCTGGAGGCTCAGGAGCAGGAGAAGGACCGTCTCCGTCTGCCCCAGCAGAACCCGTCTCCGGTTCCAGGCGGCCGGCGGTCCGGTTCCCCTCGGTCCGACCGGACGCCCACACCGGAGCCCCAGAGCTCCCCGTCGCCGGCAGCCAGCACCCCGGACCTCACCAACACCACCAGCTCCACCCCTCCACCACCACCAGCCCTGGACTCAGAACAGGACCACGAACCAGAACCGCCATCCATCAACGGAGAACCTGAAGGAGGCGGCGCTCCGATGAACGGAGGAGCAGAACAGGTCACACCGTCAAGAGGTACGAGTCGGATTTCAGTTTGAATGTTATGTTTCAGTTTAATTTGAGCCTGAAGAACACTAGTCTGAAGGTGTACATATGGAGTCTGCAGCTTTTCATACATTAGCTTCATGAATATTTATAGTTTCTGGTGTTTGTTTACCTCAGATTCGGTTTTTGAAGATGCTGCAGAGACGTCTCCTACTGTAGCTGAGGAGGCTGAAGAAGTGGACAAACCAGAGAACAGTTCAGATCCTGCAGAGTCGACTGTAACTGAAGGAGAACAGCAGCCAGCACAGACCAACAGTGGAACAGGTCAGAATCTGTTGCCTCTTTTGTTCCCAGAAAAGTCGTTACAACTTACACTGTCATTTAGAAATGTCTTCATTTTTGAAAGAAAAGCATTTTTTTTTCAGTGAAGATAACATTAAATGAATGATAAATCCAGTCAAGACATTGTTAATGTGGTAAATGACTATTGTAGCTCGAAACTAACAAGCTAACGGCTAGCGGCTAAGTTAGGAGGCAGCCATGGATTATGCATGCTGGTACTATATAAAACACATCAGTTAGTTCCTATTCTATGATCATGACCTGAAAGTTTTGGCTTGTTTTCCAGCACCGGTCCACCCGGTCACAGAGCAGACAGATGTGGTTCCTCCTCGGGTTCGGATGGAAGGTCAGCAGATGAACGGCATCATCGAGGATCGTTCTTCAGTTTCTTCCACTGACATGCTGGTGAGCAGAGCGTTAATAACATTACTTATTTATCCACAGTGTCCTGAGCCTCCCCAGCTGATAAAGTTAACATCGAGGCTTTGTGCTACGTTATTTACTCTCAATAAATTGTCAGTTTGGTCGCTAAACTTGAATTTTTCAGCTCAGTGGCTTTCACCTTTCACCTCAAACAAATACACTACCGTTCAAAAGTTCTGGGTCACTTAGAAGTGTCCTTATTTTTGAAAGAAAGACATTTTTTTTTCAATGAAGACAACATTAAATGAATGATAAATCCAGTGTAGACATTGTTAATGTGGTAAATGACTATTCTAGCTGGAAACAGCTGATTTTTAATGGAATATCTCCATAGAGGTACAGAGGAACATTTCCAGCAACCATCACTCCTGTGTTCTAATGCTACATTGTGTTAGCTAATGGTGCTGAAAGGCTCATTGATGATTAGAAAACCCTTGTTCAGTTATGTTAGCACATGGATAAAAGTGGGAGTTCTCATGTAAAACATGGAATTGTCTGGATGACCCTAAACTTTTGAATGGTGGTGTATGTTAATTTAAACTCATTTAGAGCAACTTTAACAAATAGCAACTTTAGCTCATTAAGAGCAACTTTAACGGATATAGAGCAGCTTGAGCTAATATGGAGCAACTTTAATAATAGCAGCTTTAACTAATGTAGAGCAACTTTAACACATTTTTGTGCAACTTTAACTAATATAGAGCAACTTTAATACCATTTTTGAGCAACATTATATAATATAGAGCAACTTTAAATAACATAGAGTATAAGCATAAAAAACCCTTTAAATCAACTTAAATTAAACATTCAGCTGAAACAGACAAAACTAAATTCCCCTCTTGAGTCGTCTGTTCCTCACACAGCTTTAAACTCTGCACTGTGAAGTCAGATCCAATGTAAATGCATCTATTTTATCAATTAATAGTAAATGATTTAGTCTAAAATGCCAATCAGAAGTTTTCAGGCCCCAAAGTGAGCCTAAAACTAATTCTCAGGTTGGATTATCACTTATAACCAAACAGTGAACCTGAAAAATACAGCAGATTATCACCTCTGATGAAGTAAAATGAGATCAAGTCTGGCAATTTGCTTGATAAATTAGTTAAACCTCCAAAGTGTCTGATCAGAAGTCTCTCTAAATGTTTCTGTTGTTATTATAAAAGCTGATAATATTCCAGCTAAAGTAGCTCTTGTTGCACTCTGTAGCTTTTTTGAGAGGTTTTAATAACATTTATGAACCTCTTGAGCACACATCTGGATCTCTGCAGTGAGTCTGGACACTTTAGAGAAACCAGTTTGTATTTTTAATGCAGATGTGTCGTATAGAGTTGATTGAATCTCTTCTTCTTCTGTGTCAGGATGCTGAAGCGCTGCAGGGTCCTCACAATGCTGCTCGGTTCTCCCACATCCTGCAGAAAGATGCATTTCTAGTGTTTCGATCTCTGTGCAAACTCTCCATGAAGCCTCTAGCTGATGGTCCTCCTGATCCAAAGTGAGTGTTTTAGAATATTTCCTCATCTTAGTTCATCAAATTACAGATCAAATCATACCATGAAGTGTATTTTTAAACACACTTCCATAAAGATCCTGACCTAAAATCCCTTTTTTTGTTGGATGATTATCTTTCTGTGGCATGCAAACCTGCCCTGATTCATTTTTGTCCTGTTTTATTTGTTGTCACGCTATAGTTAGCCAAAAAATGAAAAAGAATGGCATCCTTTGGCTTCGTGCTTCAGCTCAGTCCTCACATTAGCTTGCCCTTTTCCATCCCGGTGTGGCCCTGTCATCTCTGGTTACCGTAACATTAGACCACAGGCCAGGTAGCGTGAATAGGCCTGAGTAAAACGAACCCAGGAAGAAGCTCACAAAGAATTCAGTCTGCCCTTCATAAGATGCTGAATAACCACCGTTCCCCCTCAGAGTAAACTGTGCAGCGCCATTCATACATGAGAATTTCCACTGATGTCCGTGTAATTCCTCTCGTCCTGCAGATCTCATGAGTTGCGGTCCAAGATCGTCTCCCTGCAGCTGCTGCTGTCGGTGCTGCAGGGCGCCGGGCCGGTGTTTCGCACCCACGAGATGTTCGTCAACGCCATCAAACAGTATCTGTGCGTGGCGTTGTCCAAAAACGGCGTCTCATCCGTGCCCGAGGTGTTCGAGCTCTCGCTGGCCATCTTCCTCACGCTGCTGTCTCACTTCAAAGTCCACCTGAAGATGCAGATTGAGGTACAAACCCCAGAGAAACAGCGACCGCCTTTTAAAACATAAAGTCTTTCTTGTTTCTCACCTTTTCTGCCTGGTTCTTCCTCACCTCCAGGTGTTTTTCCGGGAGATCTTTTTGACCATCCTGGAGACGTCGACCAGCTCCTTTGAGCACAAGTGGATGGTTATCCAGACGCTAACTCGCATCTGTGCAGGTATAAAATCACTAATACAGTAAAAAGATCACCAGAAAACATCACAGGAAAGGATTGTTGAAGAATTGATGGTAGGATGCTACAAAACAAAATCAGCACCTCCCAAGATCTACAAAGGTTCTGCAAGAACTTCTCTGCTTCACCTTGAAATAAGGAACCTAACTCTGTTCACCATAAAGTCTTACATCACTGTCCACAAAAATTCAAACATTTGGAGCAATCAAAGGAAAATGGAATAGAAAGCTGTTATTTTGAAGTACCCTGGTACCAACATTTGTAAATCTGCTGCTATTTGGGACATTTGGGATTCAATTTTTTTTTTTCAAATGAACCTCCTCTTTTACAATTTTCTGCTCCACATTCATCAATAACAAGTAATAAACTATCAAAGGCTTGATTGGCTCAGCTTACACATCAGTGGTAGCATTTTTATTCCATGTGTTATTTGTTGGTTGCTAACCCTACTCTAATCACAGTAACAGTTTCTTATTCTGATTCTTTTAGTTCAGTAATTCTTATGCTATGATAGTAATCCCCAGTTTTACCCTTTCGTCAGTCACTGTCCCAAAGCACTGAATCCATCATCTTGCAGACAGATGCCGCTTTCTTTAACTTTTTGAGAGGCACAAAATTGGTTGGTTTGCTCTTTTTTTCTTGGTGATATGTTCATAGACAGTGACATAAGGTTTTATGGTCTACAGCTATGCCCCAAAGTGAGAATTACGCCCTCTGTTTTTAAAGTACCCTCGTATATCTCACCACAGCGAGGCTGCAGTTGTAGGTCACCCTGTTCGGTTAAACATATTTACAGCAGTTTTTTCCGCTTATACTGATCAAAACTTTGCATGTCCGCATGCTCTAGGAGCGTCACATGCAAACCCAGAGGACAAAGGTCATGTTTGTTCATGCCGTTGCAGAGACGGACAGTAAACAGATGTTTTAAAACATTCGAAAAAGGGTTTGCTCTCGTTAATATGAGGGTACTTGAAAAAGTTCTCTGCTTCACCCGGCAAACAAGTGGCGTAACTCCCAATTTTACACTGTAAAATCTTCTATCACTATCCACAGAAACTCTTCTTTGATTGCTTCAAATATCTGAGTTTTTGTGGACACTGATAAAAGGTTTTATAGTTTACAATTTTTACCCCAAAATGGGAATTCCGGTCGTTTTTCCTTTGTGGATTTTGGGAGGTGCTGACTTTTTAGTGTATCATCTTACCATGTTACCTTGTCACCAGAACACTACATTTTAATTTAATCAGGAATGCACTTGGCACAAATGCTGGGAAAAAAATCTCGTCATCACACAGCCTAGCAAGAACAATCAATTTGGATTTAACTGCTGAAACTCTATGAATATGTACACCACCGTTCTAAAGTTTGGGGTCACCCAAATAATTTCATGTTTTCCATGAAAAGTCTCACTTTTATTCAGGTGCTACCGTAACTGCACAAGGGTTTTCTAATCATCAATTAGCCTTTCAGCACCATTAGCTAACACAATGTAGCATTAGAACACAGGAGTGATGGTTGCTGGAAATGTTCCTCTGTACCTCTATGGAGATATTCCATTAAAAATCAGCTGTTTCCAGCTACAATAGTCATTCACCACATTAACAATGTCTAGATTAGATTTATCATTCATTTAATGTTATCTTCACTGAAAAAAAACTGCTTTTCTTTCAAAAAAGGACATTTCTAAGTGACCCCAAACTTTTGAACAGAGTATGTACTAAAAGCTCTTTATTCTTCGAATGTGTTGAATTATTTTGACGATGCTTACGATTTAAAATGCCTTTTAAATTTTATATTCAGGAAAAAGCTGAGTTTGGATGGAATTTTCTGCAAGCCATTGCCATTGTATTAACTGATTTATTGTAGGTTTTTAAGTTATTTAATGATTTAATTACTCTGTTAAGGAAGGTGGCGTAGTTATGTTGCAATCGGCGTCTGTCCCTCTGTTAGCAACATTACTCAAAAACAGACCAACGGATTTGGATGAAATTTTCAGGGAAGGTCAGAAATGACACAAGGACCAAGTGATTAGATTTTGGCAGTGATGTGGCTTATAGTCTGGATCCACAGATTTGTTAAAGATTTCTGTATCATTGCCAGATAGCAGCACAGCGTCACTGTAACCATGACAACAAGTGAACACTACATCAGCTGCCTGCTGATGATCACATGATTGTGATCCTACTACAGATCCACCACTGTGGACTTATCAGGACTTGTCCGTCAGAAATAATACAAGGACTAACTGATTAAATTATGGGGGTGTTTCTGAGTCCCATTAATTCCCACCGCCGGCTGCATATTTAGGTCACGTGATTCGGTATCATGCATAACACGCCTGTGCTCAGTGCAAGGTCATTTTTATTAAAGATTTCATCCATTGGAAATCATACAACAACTGAGCAGTCTTAGCGGAATACTTTGCCCTCTGAGTACTTTTCTTGTTTATTGACATTTACTGCAAAATGTTATTTATTCTGTACGCTGCTGGACCTGGGTAACAAATTTTGTTTCCTGTTTTTTTACATGTTTGAATGACAATAAATTCAAAACTGAAACTGATCACATAAGCCAACAATGTTCTACCATCATGTATGGAAGTGTATTTCCACACCTCCTATTGAAAAATCTTTAAACCGTGTTGTGTTTCTCCCTCCAGATGCTCAGTGCGTGGTCGACATCTACGTGAACTACGACTGCGACTTGAATGCTGCCAACATTTTTGAGCGTCTCGTCAACGACCTGTCGAAGATCGCTCAGGGCCGCAGTGGGCAGGAACTCGGCATGACTCCTCTGCAGGTAGATCAAGGGTCCTTCCGGTCATCTAATTTTGCATTTGTAGTTTAATTTCTAGCTTTTAAGTTCTTTGCTAAATGCTGGAATCATTTGTGTGGCTTGTGTATAGGAGCTGAGCCTTCGTAAAAAGGGTCTGGAGTGTCTGGTGTCCATCCTCAAATGTATGGTGGAGTGGAGCAAAGACATGTACGTCAACCCAAACCTCCAAGCCAACCTGGGTAAGTGTGGCGAATGTGTTGGCGATGCATAGGAGTGTGGGGAGTCTAGACTAAACATGAACTTATTGTGTGAATGTTTCAGGTCAGGAGCATCCGTCCGATAACGAGGCCAGTGAGCTGAAACTTCCTGAGCAGCTGGCAGGACGTCGGGACAGCATCAGCTCTCTGGACTCCACCGTGTCGTCGAGCGTCGCCACGTCGCAGGCCGACCATCCGGAGCAGTACGAGGTCATCAAGCAGCAGAAGGACATCATTGAGCACGGCATTGAACTGTAAGGGCTCCTTCTCAGCTTAGTTGGGATTAATTTAGGACTGATGAGCTCAGGTGTGTCTTCTTTTTGTTGTGTCTGCAGCTTCAACAAGAAGCCTAAGCGAGGCATCCAGTACCTGCAGGACCAGGGCATGTTGGGCTCCACTGCCGAGGACATCGCCCAGTTCCTCCACCAAGAGGACAGACTGGACACGGTGAGCAGCTACACAAACTTAAAGCAGCTCAGTCCTCCAACTCAGGGGAAGAAATTTCACTCCTAGTCCATTAAAGTTTCCTGTAGTCGGGTGTTTATCAGTGTTCCCGTACATGGCGGGTTTACCGATCCGGACCATTTGAAGACTGCACATTTTATAAGGATGTTCAGAGGGTAGAAAGGGGGCTGTATGTACATACCAAGGTGAATACTGGTCAGTTTGGATGTAGTTGCTAATCAGTGACAGAGGGTCAGAGAACAAAGAGCAAATGGTGATTGAATAAAGAGTTGGGACAGACAGTAGCAGATAACAAAAGGTATGAGAATTATGAATAACAGTGGGTAATGGAGGGAAGGAGTGACGATAGATAGGTGTGTGGATAGATAGGTACGTGGGTGGCTGGATGGATGGATGGATGGATGAATGATGGGTGGATGGATGGATGGATGATGGATGATGGGTGGATGGATGATGGGTGGGTGGGTGGATGGGTGGATGAATGATGGGTGGATAGGTGGATGGATGGATGCATGATAGGTGGATGGATGATGGGTGGGTGGATGGTTGGATGGATGATGGATGGATGGATGGGTGGATGGATGGATGGATGGATGATGGGTAGGTAAGTAGGTAGGTAGATCGGTAGGTAGGTGGATGGATGGATAGATGATGGGTGGATGGATGATGGGTGGGTGGATGGATGGATGGACGGATGGATGGATGGATGGATGGATGGATGGATGATGGGTAGGTAAGTAGGTAGGTAGATCGGTAGGTGGGTGGATGGATGGATGGATGGATGGATGGGTAGGCGGGTGGGTGGATGGATGGATAGGTAGATGGATAGATAGATAGGCATGTGGATGATGGATGGATGGGTAGGCGGGTGGGTGGATAGATGGATAGGTAGATGGATAGATAGGTAGGCATGTAGATAGATGGATGGATGGGTAAGTAGGTAGGTAGATTCAACCTTTACTGATCCTGCAGCGGAAAATTTGTAGTGTTACAGCAGCAAAGACAGAAAAAACAGTACAGAAAAGAGCGGCACACAATACATAGATATAAATTAATACTTTCCCCTTAAAGAGAAGAAATATAAGTGTTTATTGTACTAAAAATAGAAAAATAACAATATAGTCATGTTATTGGACATATCAGGTTATTGCACTCTATGGCGGTATTGTGTATGATATTGCACATAGTGTTTGTCTTGTTTACGTTATTATTGCACAGGGAGCAGGCTTGCTTGAACAGTCTATCTGCAGCAAAATGTGTGTTATTTTCTTCATCACAAACATTTGGTCCGTGGGCCAAAACGGGCCCGCCAGAGGATCCGATCTGGTCCGCGGGATGTGTAAGAATGACAAAGCTGACAGTAATTAAAGTTTTTCAATAAAAGTAACAATAAATCCACTGTACTGCCACAACTTTTATGTGTTTTTTATGTTTAAATTTTATACATTTACAAGGCAGGAGGACAACTTAACCTTTTTCCTTAGTTATCCCACTTTAGTTTGTATACTGTGGTGCTCAGGATTACTACACAGATGTTAAGTTGTTTTGATCGTAAAGTTAAATGCTGCATCGTTCAGTTCTTGACACTCTGTGATCTGTAGGTTGTAATGTGTAAATGATAAACTGAGGCATAATATTGTTGAAATTTCACTTATTTTTCTTAAGAAATGTCAGGTTGCTCATGATGTTTTGTAAAAAAGATAATTCATTAAATATGAACATTTTTAGAATGTACTTTGTTGCACCAAAACAAAGTGAAATATTTGGAGTTGTGGTTGTTTACAGGTTGTTATGCTGTGATTTTACTGGTCACTTGAGATCAAACTGGACTGAATGTGGAACCTGAACTAGAATGAGTTTGACATCCCTGATCTAACTGTTTCTTTCCTGCATCTACAGACACAGGTCGGCGAGTTCCTGGGCGAGAACATCAAGTTCAACAAGGAAGTGATGTACTGCTACGTGGACCAGCTGGACTTCTGCGGCCGGGACTTTGTCTCTGCGCTCAGAGCGTTTCTGGAGGGCTTCAGGCTGCCGGGGGAGGCCCAGAAGATCGACAGGCTCATGGAGAAGTTTGCTGCTCGGTACCTGGAGTGCAACCAGGGGTAAGAGCTGTAGTTTTATATCTGAAAATGTAGGTTTAGGGAGATTTTAGAGCAGAGAGCTGAGTGCTGCGAAGGGTTAGCAGGCAGCTGAGGTTAAAGTCAGAGTTTTCAGTGTCACGAAGGCTTTTAAACTGCTGGATCGCCATGGTAACTGACGTTGCAGGAGGAGGTTCTGTTCAAAATGTTGGACTTAAATCAGCTCTAAGAAGCGTTTCCCTTTAACTAGACAGTTCCCTGATGATTCTCTGGGCGATACAGATTGTCAGCTGAGGGAAAATGTTTTATCTGCAAACCTGTTGATCTGTGCGTCACTAAAACCACCGAATGAAGCTGTGTGGTTACAGAATCACATCACGTTGCCATGGGAACCCACATGCATTCAGTTTATGATGCAGATAATTATGTATTTTTGGTCTTTTGTGCTGCCGGTACTGCAGCTGATGGAACACAGATTAGAAAATTGATTATTCTATTGGTATTTATCACAAAGACATTCAATCAGTGACACCTAAATGTTTATAGTTTTCCTATTTTTGGTTCTTTTGGCCATATTTTGTCTCCAGTTTTTAGTTTTTCTGACTGTGTGTTAACCTGCATATGACAAATAAACAAATCTGAATCATTTTCACTTCAGTTTGACCCCAAATTAAAGTGATTTATTGCATTATGGGACCAAATTTCACTTTAATATCATGTTTAAATAAAGTAAGTTTAACAGCTCTAATGTGCAGCTGCGTTGATCAGCAAAATAAATATATTCACACGTTTAACAGTTTTCTACCAGCGTTCCTGTCTTGCGTTTTGCATAAATATTTATATTCCCCATGGCTCTCTATTTAAACAGCCTGTCGAATGAAGTAGGCGGCGTAAGATTGGTACATTTGTGCAAATAAAGAGTCACATCATGCAATAAACATCCCATTTGATGTGAGTTTGAAGCAGAAAACCTGGTTAATAAATAAAGTTTGTAACCACCTGTTTTCTCCTCCTGAAGTTTTCGGTTATTTTCTTTTCGGTTAACACAAAGATACGTCCTGTTCGCTAGTGCGTCTGCTGACTGTGGTCCTGCTGTGTCCTCTTGCAGACAGACGCTGTTTGCCAGTGCAGACACTGCCTACGTGTTGGCCTACTCCATCATCATGCTGACCACAGACCTGCACAGTCCTCAGGTGAGAGCTGCTGTTTGTTTTACGTCCGCTCACTGCCGTCATCGTATCTGAGTCATTGTCTACAGAAATACAGAACCATCCTGTCCTCCACGTGAATTTTTATTAAGGATTTGCTGCCCTTCTGTAGGCAGTAAACAACCACATCACCAAGGAGCGAAGAAGAACTGTTAAAGTTGGCTAATGTGGAGCAACTTTGACTCATTTAGAGCAACTTTAGCTAATATAGAGGAACTAATATAAAGCAACTTTAACTAATATAGAGCAACTTTGGCTAATATAGAGCAACTTTAACTAATATAGAGCAACTTTAATATAGAGCAGCTTTAGCTAATATAGAGCAAATTTAACTAATATAGAGTAACTTTAATATAACACAACTTTAACAAATATAGAGCAACTTTAATGTAGAGCAGCTTTAGCTAATATAGAGCAAATTTAATTCATATACATGACCATTCAAACGTTTGGGGTCACTTAGAATTGTCCTTATTTTTGAAGGACACCTCCTTCACCTCCTTCAGACCAAAAACTGCCTTTCATTTTTCACAAAAAACTGGAACTGGCTGTTTAGTTTACTTATCAGAAACTGGAACATGGCACCGTGGTTTACGACGGGAGTTAACACAGCAAGCTTTCCAAACAGCTTCGTGTTTTATTTTGGCCACGGTGAGCTATTTTTTTTTCTCTTTTTTTATTCTTTAGCAGCTCCATTACTGTGCCACAGCAGCGGCTTCACTTGAGTGAATGTGGACGCTGCCCAGGACAATATCTGTCTTCATTCTGGAAATAGCTGCCGCTGATTTATCACCGCTGACAGACCGCTGTGACGGAGGAAGTTGGGTCTGAAATTTAAAGTCTGGGGAAGGCAGGTGTGAAATATAGACCATGTCCAGGGAGTGGTGACGTAGTCAGGCAATAAAAACGCACCCAGAGCAGTAAAGAATATCGCAGTAAATCAGAAGATGTATTATTCTCCACGGAGCACAGAACAGAAGCCTGTTTCTTTCACCCTATTTCACCTCCTTGTTCAATATTCCTTAAATGTTTTAAACCAAAACTCTCTGCTTTTCGCTTTCATAACATCCTCAATCTTTTTGTTGTTCTGACAAAATCGGGCTATTTAACTCATGTTTTCTCACAGAGTCTTTGTCTTGCAGAATGAAGATGATTTCCACTTTAAAAGCATCTATTCTTTAACCTGTAATTTAAACGTCAGCAGCAGAAAACACTTCACTCTTAGCTGCTCTGCTTTGAGACAAAAAGGAAGATGTGCAAGAAATTAGGGAGCTTGTGTTTGTTGGTTAATGCAAATGCGTGCAATATTGTGTTTTGATAGTTAAACAGTTTTAATGTGCTCTGACCAGCTGCAGTAGCTGCTGCGTTAGCCATAGTGGTGGAAAGTCGTATTTTTATTGCTGCTCTGGCTCTTTCTGATGTGTAAAACAAGCTATTTAGCTGTTGTGTGTTCCAAAAATTAAGCAGATTGTTTTAAAAATCTAAATTAGGAAGCAGAGAAGGCAGCTGGAGGAGAAGACGAAGTCTGATTTCGGAAAATACCGACTGAACTGGTGAAGGAATAAAAACAATGCGAAGTAGAGAGCAGAGAGTGCAGTACTTCCTGTGTGAAGTATTGCGCTCTCTGAGTGCTTTTTTTGTTTGTGTAGGTGAAGAACAAAATGACCAAGGAGCAGTACATCAAGATGAACCGCGGCATTAACGACAGCAAGGACCTGCCTGAGGAGTATCTGTCGTCCATATACGACGAGATCGCGGGCAAGAAGATCGCCATGAAGGAGAGCAAAGAGTTTTCCATCACGCCCAAGTCCACCAAGCAGAGTGAGTAATCGCGTTTTCTCACTAAACGTAAATTCTAATGTAAAAACAACAAAATAGAGGTGCGTCACTGTGGCGTCCTCCAGCTTCTTCCTGACTCTGTTCACCAACAGGTGGATAACATTCTTTTCTTTTCCAGGTGTGGCCAGTGAGAAGCAGCGTCGCCTCCTTTACAACATGGAGATGGAGCAGATGGCGAAGACGGCGAAGGCTCTGATGGAGGCCGTGAGTCACGCTCAGGCGCCGTTCTTCAGCGCTACACATCTGGAGCACGTCAGGCCCATGTTCAAGGTACCAAATGTACTCTTTTTACATACTACATACATAAATACAGTTAAATTCTGAAGTTTACAGCCGAAGTTGGAAGAAGTGTGTGAACCTGTTGGCTAATGACATCAACTTTAACTAAACCAATCAGCGAAACAAGATTAGAGGTTTGGTTTGGAGCGACTTTGCTTTGCAAAAAACTCTTCTCACACAAAGTATCTGCTGTTGCAGACCACACTTCACAAAGATGACATATTAAAAGAGTCACAGACAAGATTTGTTGAGTTGCATCAGGAATTTAAGTGTTAGAAAAAAAAGAATTATTGCATTGCCTTTGTTGCAGGGCTGCAACTACCGATTACTTTAATTGTCAATTAATTGGATCATTTGCTCGATTTATCAATAACTTCTTAGGGCTATAAAATGTCAGAAATTGCTTGAAAACTTTGATCAATGTTGTTTTTGTCTGCAATCTAAAGATAATGTCGTAGAGGATGAAAGAAAACCAGAAAATACTCAATTCTGAGAAGCTGGAATGTACTTAATTCAATTAATCAATTATGAAAATAGTTGAAGAATAGTTTCACAGTTGACAACTAATCAATTAATTGTTGCAGCTCTACTCTTTTTATTATACTGCCATCAAATCAAACAAATCATTAGAAAGAGAGAAAGCAGCTCTGGCCACCAAAAACGTTACCACTGAAGTTGGCCAGACGGTGCTGTGTCACCCAACAATGTTTCGTAAAAGATGTTTGGTGGTGTTTTAAAAATAAGCTATATGTTGTGTAAAAGCATCTTCCTCAAGGTGAAGCACGGTGGTGGCATCATCATGACTTTTGCCTGGACAGCTCGCCATCATCAAGGGAAAGAGATTCCTAAGTTTATCTTCCAGGATAATGTCAGGGTGACTGTCCAGCTAAGCAGAAGCTGGTGATGCAGTGAAAAAATTACCCTAAATGTCAAGAAATAAATCTACTACAAAACAAATTCAGACAAAGAAAATAATCCTTCATGAGCCACCAAGTCCAATAAAGACGGGATAAAAAGACCTCAAGAGAGCAGCTTTCCACAAAAATCTTACGAATATGACTGAGTTTTAGGAGATCTGGGAGGAAGAAAGGTCCAGGCAGTGTTTAACCAGAGACTGTTCTAAGTATTTCTGTGTGTTGTAGCTTGCGTGGACTCCACTGCTGGCAGCTTTTAGTGTAGGACTGCAGGACTGTGATGATCCAGAAGTGGCCTCGCTGTGTCTGGAGGGCATTCGATGTGCCATCAGGATCGCCTGCATCTTCAACATGCAGGTCTGGTGACGTTGTCCACACTTTGCCTGATTGCTCTTTTCATTTCAGTGATATTATCGTTTGAAGCTGCCTGAACCTGTGTAATAACTGGACCTTTGTGTTTGTAGTTGGAAAGAGATGCGTATGTTCAGGCCTTGGCCCGGTTCACTCTGCTGACGGCCAGTTCCAGCATCACGGAGATGAAGCAGAAGAACATCGACACCATAAAGACTCTCATCACGGTGGCCCACACCGATGGAAACTACCTGGGCAACTCCTGGCATGAGGTGGTAATCCAGTTTTATGTCAAGAGTAGCTTAATCATGAGTGACGACCTGCACCTGTAACTCCTCCTGTTGTCGGTGTGTTGCAGATCTTGCGGTGCATCAGTCAGCTGGAGCTCGCCCAGCTGATCGGTACGGGGGTGAAGACGCGCTACATCTCAGGGGTGGTCCGGGATCGGGAGGCCGGCATCAAGGGTTTACCATCGGGGACGGAGGAGTTCATGCCTCTGGGGCTGGGTAGGAAACACAACCAAACTTCTGGACACAATTTAAACCCAAATATTGTCTTTTTTTACATACAACATTTACACACATTAACCCCAAGTTTATTTGCTCCTGTCGCATTTATTGTCAGTTACACTCTCATCGAAAAGTTCGGGGTCATCCAGACAATTTCATGTTTTCCATGAAAACTCACACTTTTATTCGTGTGCGAACATAACTGCACAACACCATTACACAACACCAACACAATGTAGCATTAGAACACAGGAGTGATGGTTGCTGGAAATGTTCCTCTGTACCTCTATGGAGATATTCCATTAAAAATCAGCTGTTTCCAGCTAGAATAGTCATTTACCACATTAACAATGTCTACACTGAATTTATCATTCATTTAATGTTGTCTTTATTGAAAAAAAAAAGCTTTTCTTTCAATAATGAGGACATTTGTAAGTGACCCAGTAGTGTAAATACAACAGAATTGATTTCATTTTTAAAGAAAACACGCATATCAAACCTACTTATGGGATTTTGCGTTTAGAGGGTTAATAAAGAGTTCATTGTGCTCTTAAAACTCATATTCATTTGTTGTGTGTGTCTGTTATGGGACTGTTTCAGTTTAATTCATTAAACCTGTTGCTGTTGCAGGTAACCTGGTGGGAAGTCAGGACAAGAGGCAGATGGCTCACATCCAGGAGTCAGTGGGAGAAACCAGCTCTCAGAGTGTGGTGGTGGCTGTGGATCGGTGAGAAGAAATGACCCTCAGATACAGAACATTAATACAAACACACCTTTAGCGCATCTGTTTTTATCGTTTATGGTGGATGAATGTTAAAGATGTGTTCATGTTTGCAGGATCTTCACCGGTTCCACCAGACTGGATGGAAATGCGATCGGTTAGCGCCTCATTCTTTGTGTTAACTCCAGCGTCTCCATTTGTGTGTGTTCCAGACTAAGAATAGAAATTCATAAAGCGTTGCCGTTCTGTTTCTTCCAGTGGACTTTGTGCGGTGGCTGTGCGCCGTGTCCATGGACGAGCTGGCCTCAGCCCACCAGCCGAGGATGTTCAGCCTGCAGAAGATCGTGGAAATCTCCTACTACAACATGAACCGCATCAGGCTGCAGTGGTCTCGGATCTGGCAGGTCATAGGAGACCACTTCAACAAGGTCAGTCCACAAGGTTTATCCTTTACATGTTACAACTTCCAGATCACAGTGTCTGCAAAGACACAAAACATTTAGTCACAGGTATCTGGAACTGAATGATCTAGTATTTTACTTTATGATCCAAATGACAAAAGTCAGACCAAAAAAAAAGACAAAAAGCAACAAAAAAAAGACAAAATATTACAAAAAATGACACACAAAAGGCCAAAAAAATGAGACAAACGTCATGAAACAAAGCAAAAAAAACAAAAAATTAGACAAAAAAGTTCCAAAGCGGCAAAAAAAATTAACGAACGACAAAAACTGTACACAAAACAACGAATAAAGCCAAACACAAAAGAAGGCAAAAAGGCAAGCGAGACAGAAAGGAAACACAAAACGACAAAAACAGGAGTAAATGACAAAAACGTGAGACAAATGAAAAAAACAAGACAAAATATTACAAACACAAGACACAAAACGACAAAAGAACAATGAACAATCTATTATTTTACTTTATGATCAAAACAATTTGTCATGGCCGAGAAATTATTTTAAATTTCTATTTTTTTTACAAATTTACAATTTGCAGTTAATGTCTTCTCTGTAATTTTTACACTTTACAAAGTCGTGCAGCGGCTGGATTGGACCCTCTGGAGGACCAGTTTTGGTCCGCGGGCCGCATATTTGACACCCCTGCTTTACAGTGATGTGGAGAGTACCGTCAGCACAATAAACAGGAAACAATCCATCAAAATCAATGTGGTCTGTGATCATGGATGTTGTACAGCTGCTATGAGCTTCATTGTTTGCTTCAAAATGTTTCAGGTGGTCACAGCAGAAAAACTAAAATAAGTTTTCCCAGATTCAGTTTAAACGTCCAGGACTCTTCTTCTAGTGAGGTGTGTGATATCAGGAGACTTTGGGATCATGGTGTTGTTCTGGTGTTGCTCCTTACAGCTCTCCAGACTCACTTGTGTCCTGAATTACCCCCCGAAGGACTTTGATTTATCACCGTTACAGAACCATTTAATTAAGTCTATACAGGCTGTGTGTCTGCAGCATCTAGCAGGGAAATTATTTATTTTTGTGAACTAAAGTAGGGCATGTCTTGGGCCTGAGATCATACGTTTATATAGTTACACAGTGCAGTGATATTATTATTTATTGAGCTTTTTATTTACCCAAAATCAAGGCGCAGAGACACAAAAAAAGGATGGATCGTCAGTGAATAAAGGCGTTATAGATGCATCACCATAGAATTATTTATTTACCTTTTCAAAGTAACTACTCTTAATATTACTTTTAGCTACTAACTTAAATATGCACAATATTTTTTTCTGGTAGTGACACAAACCCACAGAAAATCATAATCCGCCATTGTGGAGTCTTTCAGTTACAGTTTTTATTGTTTACAACTTTGCTGTTTTGATTTAGTTGAGCTGCTTAATCAGCCGTTTTCAGCATAAAATAACACAAGAAGACACTGTTAGCTGTTATCTGGCGAACATAGAAAAATATTTAGCAGCTAAAGAGAAACATTTTTTTCCTCAAACACTGGCAAAAAATACATCAAAAGGGAATCAATATTGGATTTACACTTTCCAGGTGGCCACAAACCTAATGCTAAATGAATGCTAATGCTAATCCTTAACTGTAAACATAATTAACCGTTAGCTAGCACGTTAGCCGTGTCAACTAAATGAGGGGATTTTGCTGGTGCTGCCTAGTTGGCCAACATATCCAGTAATGCAGGGTTAACCTATAATTTCTTTTACAGCAGAATGTTTTTGTGGCTATCAGAGCTTCATGGATGACTGTTGTGTCACCTACAGGTGGGCTGTAACCCCAACGAGGACGTCGCTATCTTTGCTGTGGACTCACTGAGGCAGCTCTCCATGAAGTTCCTGGAAAAGGGAGAGCTGGCAAACTTCCGCTTCCAGAAGGACTTCCTCAGGCCTTTTGAGCACATCATGAAGAAGAACAGGTGGAGAATGTTGTGATTTTGAAGGAGAAACTAAGCTTTGACAGCACTAGTTTTTAGAAGTGTAGAGTGTTTGTTTGTTTGAGGTTATAATAAGGCGTCTTAGAACCACAGATTTACATTTGGTTTCGTTGCGACCCTCAGGTCTCCCACCATCAGAGACATGGTGATCAGGTGTGTTGCTCAGATGGTGAACTCGCAGGCCGCAAACATCCGTTCAGGCTGGAAGAACATCTTCTCAGTGTTTCATCAGGCTGCCTCCGACCACGACGAGACTATCGTGGAGTTGGCCTTCCAGACCACCGGACACATCGTCAGTGAGTATCTCTGCAGCTGCTGCCAAGAAACTCAGGCTGTTACTTAGGGATCGACCAATATGTTTGTTTCCAGGGCTGATATCAATTATTGGTAATCACCTGTAACATATTAACAACATGTGAATACATGTTCTTCAAAACGTTACTTAATTAACTAGAAAAGCACTCAGAGAGCACAGTCCTCCTCCAAGGCTGTCCATTCCCCCATATGGCATTATCAGAAATGCAGCATTTATTTATTAGTTATTTATGATCAGAAATCATGACAACATAGAATGTGTCCATTTAATTTAGATGTATCCACAAACAAAATGACCTTGCACTGAACACAGACGTGTTATGCATGTGTACGTTATGTACGGATACTCAGTCATTTTGAACAGGTTTCAAGGCATTTTTAATAATTCTTTATCTAATTTTGAAGAAAATCTGAGTCATTTTGGAAAAGCTTCTGGTCATTTTGAACAAAATTTACATCATTTTGGAATCGCGTGACCTAGATATGTAGCGGGCAGCGGGAATTGATGGGACTCAGAAACACCCGACAATTTAATAAATTCTTCCTTGTATCATTTCTGATGGATAAGTCCCGATAAGTCTACAGCGGTGGATTTGTAGTAGAATCACAATCATGTGATCATCAGCAGGCAGCTGACAGTGTTCAGTTGTTGTCGTGGTTACAGTGACGCCGTGACACTATCTGGCAATGATACAGAAATCTTTAACAAATTCGTGGATCCAGACTATAAGCCGCATCTCTGCCGAAATCTAATCACTTGGTCCTTGTGTCATTTCTGACCTTCCCTGAAGAATTCATCCAGATCTTTTAGTCCGTTTTTGGGTAATGTTGCTAACAGACAGACAGACAGACAGACAAACCAATGCTGATGGTCACATAATCTCCGCTACGTTCCTTGGCGGAGTAATAAGGATTACTATATCTGACATGTTATGTGACATTGCAACGTTCTCCTCTGTTTACTGTCATAATTTTATCACTTTTATTGCCACTAAGGTCCATAAAGCATTATTTATCATTTTTCAGATTCTGTTTCTGGTTAATCTGTGGCTGCCTCCTAATTTAGCTGCTAGCTGTTACAATAGCGTTAGTCACTGTGAATGTAGCTAATGTCCTGATGTGTGTAGACGGCTGTGCTTCTTGTTCAGTTTTGGTAGTTTGCATCTCTGCTAACGAGATCCGTCTGTCAGTTAGAACAGAGTGTTGAAGTTAATCTGACTTTAGAAAGATGTGATAGTTCTTCTTATTAATTTTTGTATTGTTTTATGAAGCGTATTTATTGCTCGGTTGTTGTTCTCTTTTTCCGATGCAAATTAGCTTGTTGCTAACTCTGCTGTAATTGCTTTTAATTGCTCGAAGTCCCTGCAAAGCTACATAAATAAACTAACTAATAACAAACTAAACTAATGAACTAAGTGATAGCTTTAGCCTAGCACTGTTATTACCAGCTGCAAGCATATTATTGTTTTTCCTGTGTCACAGGGGAGTGGAGCATGTGATGTGGAATATTGCGGTGTTTATTAAACCTTGAGCATCATCTGCTAACTAATTTTCCAAACACAAAACACGTCTGTCTCTCTGCGTAAACAATAGCTTTCAATGATTGGCTGTTACTGTGGCATGCAACCAATCAGGTGGGGCTGTAGGCGGGACATAGCGGAGACTACAGAGTGACTGTAGAAAGAGAGGAAGCTGCATTAGAGTTAAAGTTGCACAGTTAGCGAGAATCCATAAAAATAGGGATACCGATAATTGTAAGTACGTCGGATATCGGCCTCCATAATCGATCAGACTGATAATCTGTAAATCCTTAGTTATTTGTCAAGCTGCTCTGCTGACAGTGAGCTGTATCATTCTGCTTTAGCTTTTCTATGAGTTTCAGAGATTTTATATCAGCAAGCCAGTTCATTCTTGTTTCATCACTTCCTTTCCTTCAGTGAACACCTTCCAGGAGCACTTTGCGGCTGCTATCGATTCCTTCCAGGATGCGGTGAAGTGTTTGTCGGAGTTCGTGTGCAACGCAGCTTTTCCTGATACCAGCATGGAATCCATCAGACTCATCCGCCACTGTGCTAAATACGTCTCTGACCGGCCACAGGTAGGAGCTGCTGAGTTGTACCGGTTAAATATTCACTTTTTTTCATTCGTTGTTCGGTTTCTTCCAACACAAATGCCTAATATCACCCTGTATGACCTCCAGGCCCTGAGGGAGTACACCAGCGATGACATGAACGTTGCCCCTGGCGACCGGGTGTGGGTTCGAGGCTGGTTTCCCATCCTGTTTGAGCTTTCCTGTATCATCAACCGCTGTAAGCTGGACGTCCGGACCAGGTAGCAGAAACACTCAGCTTCACGCAGGTTTTATATAAAGCTCTCCTTTCTTTCTGCTCCGTCAAACTTTCAGCTTTATTTCCACTTAAACGAAAGTTTTCTCAGTTTTTCAAGCCATCCAGTAACAGTTGTCTGTGCTTCTAGTATCTGCTGGTTGCTAAGGAAACGTGACTTTCCACTCTGGAAACTGTAAACAAGTTGAAGCTAAAAATAAAAAGGCGCAGGGTGTAACTCTGAGCAAACTTACAAACTTATGGCAGAATTATGCACCATGTTCCCCTCTAACTAGTATCTAAAACCCAGAGCAGAAGCTGAGTATTAGATCTTTATAAAAAATAAAATGTTGCACATGGAAAAAGAAATATTGACATATTATACATGTATTTAAAGTATTACATATGAAAAATGAAATATTGCACATACAAATTGAATATTGCCCATGCATTTCAAATATTGTGCCTACAAAGTACAATATTGCACATAGAAATGAAATTTTGCACATGAAAAGTGAAATTTTACACATGAAAAATGAAATATTGCATATACATTTTAAATATTACATCTAAAAGATAAAATATTGCACATGAAAAATTAAATATTGACATATTGTACATGTATTTAAAATGTTGTGCCGGAAAAATTAAATATTGCACGTTTTAAATATTGCACATAAAATTGAAATATTACACATGAATATTGAAATATTGTACATAAAAATAAATATTGCTCATGTATTTTAAATATTGCGATTGTATTTTTGCCTGTCTTACTGGTTTTTTTTAGCCGTGGTGCAGTAGAACTGATGTCCAGACTGTTTGTTTTTTAGAGGTCTGACCGTCATGTTTGAGATCATGAAGAGTTACGGCCACACCTTTGAGAAGCACTGGTGGCACGACCTCTTCAGAATCGTCTTCCGCATCTTCGACAACATGAAGCTCCCCGAGCAGCAGACGGAGGTCAGAGACGTCGGAACGTTTACGTACAAATGCAGGAAGAAAACGGCACATTTAATAAAATAAAACTTGTGTTTTGCTTCCAGAAAACCGAGTGGATGACCACGACGTGTAACCACGCTCTGTACGCCATCTGCGACGTCTTCACCCAGTTCTACGAGCCGCTCAGTGAAATCCTGCTGGCTGATATCTTCACTCAGCTGCAGTGGTGCGTCAGACAAGGTGGGTGTTTATTATTAACAACACTTAGAACGACTCCTCTGGCCGTAAAAACAGCAATTAGAGACACTTAATGCTCTAGTTTAGGTTGGACACGTCAGCTGGCTCATATGTAGGGAAAACAAACTAACATTATTATTTCTTTTAATTTTCTTTGAATTCTTTTATTTTGTTTTGAATTCCTGGTCTGTCCTCTGCAGACAACGAGCAGCTGGCCCGGTCGGGAACAAACTGTCTGGAGAACCTGGTGATTCTGAACGGGGAGAAGTTCAGCCCCGACGTCTGGAACATCACCTGTTCCTGCATGTTGGAGATCTTCCAGAACACCAGCCCTCACGTGTGAGTACCAACACACACGCCTTAATTTAGGTCCTGTTCAGGCAGCGCAAACCTGCAGATAGTCACAGATCAGTCAGACAGTTAATTAGTTCACTGTAGTTTTAGTGGCATTTTTTATTTGCAATAATTTATTTGCAATTTTTAGCCCTCTGTCTACCAAGCAGTTTCTGGGTGTTTTTTTCATATTTTTCCTCATTGTGGGTTCATTTTTCACTGCAGTATGAAATCCTGCAGCTCTGTGGAAACAGAATAACGTTGACTAGAAGCAGAGAGAACTCAGAAATGTCTTCTGTGTAGGACGATAAGGTTAAAATGCTGTAATTCATAAAAATGAAATGAGTTGCATTTCTTTATTTATTTTACAGAAAGTGAATTGAATCAACATGTAGTGAAGTGCCAAACATGTTAAAACTTGAAAGAAAAAAGTGACTCTACGTACTATAGATATATAAAAACAGTTCAGTTTTTTTTTAATGAGACATGTAGAATACAGGAGGTCCTCGACATATGTGGGAGTTCCATTCCTACGGGTCGCTGTAAGTCGGAACTCTGGCGAAAACGTAAACAAAGCTGTTACCTGTATCATGTTATAGATCAGGTAAGATAATCCTTTATTGCTCCCCACGCCTGGGGAAATTCACATAGCTACAGCAGCAACAACTCTTACAACAAGAAACTTGTGTATGATAATGATAACAATACAATGTGGCTTGTGGAATAAGTGTAAAAGTGCAGATGCAGCAGTGCAAAAATGACTGTGCAGATTTTATTCTGGTTGAGATGATGCTGATGATATAAGCCTGGTTCATGTTACCATCAGCCAGTGATGCTGAGGTTTTAAAGTCTTACAGCAGATGGAAATCTGTTAAATCTGTTATGGTGAAAACGTAAACAAAACCGTTAAGTGCATCACAATATCGATCAGTTCTTCAGAAAAGTCATGAATACCAGTAACTTTCATTCATGTATGAGTCCTTTTACAAGAAGATAACAGAACAAGTTGCACTGTTTTTACAACTTGAACGGTTTATTCTAATTTCACTTCCATGGAGACGGCTTTCCTTTTCTTCGAAGCTTCAGAAGAGTCTGACTTATGCTTGGGAGCCATAATGAAGGACAAAAAGTTAGTGAAGGTAGCACAATCCAAGGTGGTGTACAACTGGAGGATGGAAACAAAGCCGTCTGATAGCGCCGCATGACGACGTATTCATCCATTCACCAGCTAGTTCCACATAACCAGTTAAGACGAAACAACAAAACAGCGTAAACCGAGGACCCCCCGTAACGAAATTTTGATGAAAAAAATACCATTTTATGCAAAGATTTTGTTGAGTCTTATGGTGAATCAACAAGTCACATTTGTTTATTTCTTTGATCAGGGACCATGTAATTAACTTAGAAAACATCTGATGTCTTGCATATAGTGTGTATAGCATTAAGCTAATTTTCAACTCTCATCCCTGGTTGGGCTTTTCAGTAAAAGTAGACAAAGAAAACCAACAACACCAGTAGAAACAGCACAGACAACTTTACAACAAAGTGCAGAATTTAACTTTTCTTTTTTTACAGAAAGCAGTTGGAGCAGACTGCTTACTTTTTATGATTTTTAAAATGATAAATGTAGAATGAAGTGAGACGTATTTAAAGGACTGTTGGTTTCTCTCTTTTCTACAGTTTCTGGTTAATAAATGCTGTAATTTAGGTGTTTTTTGTGAAGATAACCAGCTTTATAAAACAGGTTTTAGGGTTCAGAGGGTTAAAATTAAACCGATATTTGGACTTCAGGGTGTGTGGCTGTTAAAGCTGTTGACCTTTTGTTACCTCACCTGGATCCTGATCTGCTCATGTTTGCTTTTCCCATCAGGTTGTTGACATGGCGACCGGCCGGACAGGACGAGGAAGCTGTGGACGGAAAACATTTTGTAAGAACATAAATGACTGAACAATAGTTTGACACAGAAGCAGCTCCACAGACGCTTCATATCTGAAACATGAGAAACTGTTCAACCAGTTAAAGACTATTTTGAGTCATTTTGAACAAAGTTCAAATCATTTTGGACATTTTTTGTATTTTTGAACAAATTTTTAATACTTTTTGACAATCTTTTTCTCATTTTGAACAAATTTTGCATCATTTTTGACAAGTTTCAGGTCATTTTGGACAATATTTAGTAATTATGAACATGTTTTAAATAATTTTAGACAGTTTGTCTCATTTTCAATACATTTTGAGTCATTTAGAGAAATTCCTAATATTTTTTTTTTTAACTTTGCAAAAGTTTCAAGTCATTTTGAACTTTTTTTTGGTCATTTTCGGTAAGTTTCTAGTTGTTTTTGACACATTTTGCATTATTTTTTGACACTTTCTAGTCATTTTGGACAAGGTTTAAATAATTTTGGATAATTTTTTGTTCAATTTTGAAGAAAGTAAGTGTTATTTTGAACAAAATTTGCATAATTTTTGACAAGTTTTGAGTCAATTTGGACAAATTGTGCATGATTTCAGACACGTTTTTGGTTATTTTGAACAAATTTTAAGGCATTTTCGACAATTTTGAGTCATTTTGAACAAGTTTTACATTATTTTGGATAATTCTTTATCATATTGTAAAGAAATTGAGTTGCTTTGAACCAAATGTGCAGAATTTTGAGTCATTTTGAACAAGATTTCAGTTTAATTTTTTTAGTTTTTTATAAAGTTTGAATTATTTTGAACAAAATTTGAGTTATTTTGAACAAATTTTAAATAATTTAGCATCATTCTTTAATGAATGTAAAGCATTATTTGATCATTTGAACCTTTTTGCATAATTTTTGTCAAGTTTCGAGTCATTTTGGACCAGGTTTATTAATTTTGGATAATTTTTTATTTAATTTTGAAGAAAGTCTGAGTCATTTTGGAGAAGCTTCTCGTCATTTCGAACAAAATTTGCATCATTTTGGACAATTTTGATTCATTTCGAACAAGATTTTAATAATTTTTGACAAGTTTTTTTCTCATTTTGGACAATTTTTGGTTATTTTGAAGAACTTTAAATAATTTTGGATCATTCTTTATCTTATTTTGAAAAAAGTCAGGGTTATTTTAATCTAAATTTGCATCATTTTCGACAAATTTCGCAACATTTTTGACAAGTTTTGATAAATTTTGCCTGATTTCGGACGCATTTTTGGTCATTTTTAACAAGTTTTAAATAATTTTGGATAAATCAGACGTTTTAATGTTAATTTTCTGTGACTTTACGCCTCCAGGATGCAGATTTCGACAGCCAGTCCCAGAGCAGCTACGACAGAGCTCTGTCAGAGAGAGGACACAGCCAGATGTCCAGCGACGACACCTGGAAGGGAAAATCTAACGCCAGTGAGTCACAAACATCTGGATTTAATGTATATTCATCTTCAGAATCAGCCTGAAGACACCTAAATCCAATAATAGCTCACATTTCTGTCCTGGTTTTGACCTTTTTGTTTGTTTTTGTGTTTTAGGAGTTTCAGACCAGAAGCTGTTTGCAGGTTTGCTCATTAAATGCGTGGTGCAGCTCGAACTGATCCAGACCATCGACAACATCGTCTTCTACCCGGCGACCAGCAAGAAGGAGGACGCTGAGAACATGGCGGCCGCTCAGGTGGGTTAAAGCAGCTGCAGCACGCTTTGGGTTTTATTCAGGATCACGGTTTTATTTGTTCTGAAAAGCTGCCCTTAAATCTGAATTACATCAGGATTGTGCTCGGAACAAGAAAGGAACCTCTCAAAACCCCAAAGCCTGCCGTCAGGATTTAAATGAAGTTTATATCTATTTAAAAATTACATCATTTATCAGAGCCAGGAACTGTTAAAACAGAAAAATCAACGTTCTTTCAGCTTTTCTATCAGAAGATGGAACAAAATCTGAACTCAAAATTCTGATTTACGTCAAATTCACTCCATTCTAAAGATCTCGTTTTTAAAAAATCCCAAACTTTTTAAAGTCACTATTGATGTAAACACTTGTGGCGCTTTTGGATTTAAATTTTTTTCTCTTTCTGTAAAATAAACATGCATCATTCATCACATTTGAGCCACCGCGCATCTTTTCAGACAGTTTTTAGTCATTTTTGACTGTCTGACTCGTTTTCGGACACATTTTGCATCATTTTGCTCACTTTCTAGATATTTTGGACCATTTTGAGTAATTTCGAACAACATTTTAGTCATTTTTGACAAGTTTTATCTCATTTTAAACAAATTTTGCATTATTTTGGACACATTTTTGGCCATTTTGAACACATTTCAAGGCATTTTGGACACATTTTGCACAACTTTTAATGAGTTTCAAGTCATTTTAGACAAGTTTTGCCTAATTAGGACATGTTTTTGGTCATTTTGAATAAATTTCTAGGCATTTTGGACAATTTTGACTCATTGTGAACAAGATTTTAATCATTTTTGACTATCTTTTTCTCATTTTTGACAAATTAATTTTTGACACGTTTTTGGTCATTTTGAACAAGTTTCAAGGCATTTCGGACAATCTTTTTTGTGATTTTGAACAAGTTTTAAGTAATTTTGGATCATTCTTTATCTGATTTAGAAGAAATTGAGTTATTTTTAGCAAAATTTGCAGAATGTTGGACAATTTTAAGTATTTTCGAAGAAGATTTTAATCATTTTTGACAATCTTTCTCATTTTGAGCAAATTTTGCAAAATTTTTTTGACAGGTTTAGAGTCATTTTGGGCAAATTTTGCATAATTTAGGACATGTAAAGTAAATATCTAAAGAAATTCCACTTTTGCGTTTCTAATGTTTTATGACATTTTAAATGAGTTTCACTTTACAAATGCCACTCTGAGTCCTCTGTACTTCTGGTTATGGTTGTTCTGTTTTTATAGAGGTGCAGGACTTTATATTGCTGAGAAAAATGAGCCCACAGTAAAGAAATCATCACATACATTTAAGTGAAGTTGTCTTAAACTCTTCTTCCTCCAGCGAGATGCTCTGGAGGAGTCGGAGGCTGAGGGAGGAGAGTCTGGACCAGATCAGGGGATGTACCAACACATGACGTCTGCTCACCTGTTCAAGCTGCTGGACTGTCTGCTGGAGTCGCACACCTTCGCCAAGGACTTCAACTCCAACAACGAGCAGCGGACGGCGCTGTGGAGGGCAGGTAAACAGAGGGGAAGTCCTTCTCTAGCTAATATGTGAGAAAACAGTGTCTGTAAGCTGCAAAAACCTCCTTTAAATACACTTCATGAGTAATCAGTGGAGGAAATTTATCACTTCTGCCACAGAAAAATCCCCCTCCAGAGAAAAACAAGGGACTTTACAGTTTCATAGTAAACGTCTGAACCACGAGGCCACACAAAGACTTCTGTTGTTGTTGTTTAACAGCGATTGTTTCTCTGTTTGGCCTGCAGGATTTAAAGGGAAATCCAAACCCAACTTGTTGAAGCAGGAGACCAGCAGTCTGGCCTGCAGCCTGAGGATCTTGTTCAGGATGTATTCTGACCGTCAGCTGCAGGACTCGTGGCCGGACATCCAGACACGCCTGCTGCTGTGAGTGAAAACACACCCACTGTAAAAACAAAAAATAAAGAAACTAGAAAAGCACTGAGTACAGCACTCCTCCAAGGCTGCTCATTCCCCTATATGGCATTGTTAGAAATGCAGCGTTTATTTTACAAATGCAACATTTGTTTATCTTTTCCGACAGTTTTTAGTCGTTTTTGACGATCCTTTTCTTGTTTTTGGACACATTTTGCATTATTTTGGACACTTTCTAGATATTTTGGATAATTTTGAGTACTTTCAAACAAGATTTTAATCATTTTTGACAATCATTATCTCATCTTGAACAAAATTTGCATCATTTTTGACAAGTTTCAAGCCACTTTGGACAAATATTGCATAATTTAAGACACATTTTTGGTCATTTTGAACAAGTTTCAAGGCATTTTGGGTAATTTGAAATAATTTTGGATCATTCTCTATCTAATTTTGAAGAAATTGTGTTATTTTGAAAAAAATTGCAGAACTATGGACAATTTTGAAGCATTTTGAACAAGTTTTTAATTGTTTTGACAATCTTTTTCTCATTTTGGACAAATTTTGCATGATTTCGGACAAGTTTTTCGTTATTTTGAACAACTTTCAAGGCATTTTGGGCAATTTTTAGTCATTAGCCATTAGTTATTGATGATCAAAAATCAGAGCAACATAGAATGTGTCCATTTAATATAGATGTACCCACAAACAAAATGACCTTGCACTGAGCACAGATGTGTGTTATGCATGTGTACGTTATGTACAGATACCGAATCACGTGACCTAAATATGTAGCAGGTGGCGGGAATTAATGGGACTCAGAAACACCCCCACAGTTTAATCAGTTGTTTATGGCGGATAACACCGACATCTAGACCCCTATGAACACCAGTTCCTGTTTCCTACCAATGAGTCCACGTCACCATTTTGACCAAAGTTGCAAAAAATTGAAATTAGCATCAAATTCTACTAATGTTAGAGCCTCAAACATTGTTGAAACATCGACCAAAGACCGTATTAATGTGAAGGAAATATGGATCCATCCATATATATGCAGTTACAGGAACTTTTTGCGGCACCAGTACCACCATTAATTGCAAATTTCGCATTTTTTTCCCATTTTTAAAGGCTATAGTCAAAAATATGGCCCATGCTAGAGACAATCAGTCATCTAGATCTGCTGAACACAGTTTTTTCAGTGGTCTCACCAAAGTTCACTTCTGTGGGAGTTATAATTATGGAGATACTGAACCCTTAAAATGGCTCTCCTGGTAAGGTGTTTTTTCAAGAGTGAATTCTAAAACTTTGCAGGTCAGAAAACACATGAAATCCTCAAAATTTGGCCAAAATACTACGCAGAACAGAAGTTTTGGGTCCCAAATAACAACTAGAAAAGCACTCTAAGAGTGCAGTACTTTGCCAAGGCTGCTCATTCCTTGGATCATTTCTGACGGATAAGTCCTCAGTGGTGGATTTGTAGCAGGATCGCAGTCATGTGGTCATCAGCAGGCAGCTGATGTAGTGTTCACTTGTTGTCATAGTTACAGTGCCGCTATCCGGCAATGATACAGAAATCTTTAACAAATCCATGGATCCAGACTATAAGCTGCATCACTGACAAAATCTAATCACTTGGTCCTTGTGTCATTTCTGACCTTCCCTGAAAATGTCATCCAAATCCGTTAGTCCGTTTTTGAGTGATGTTGGTAACAGACAGACAGACGCACAGACAGACAGACACACAGACAGACAGACAGACAGACACACAGACACACAGACAGACAGACACACAGATGGACACACAGACAGACAGATGGACAGACAGACAGACCAGCACCAATCATCACATTTTTTTTGTCCTTTTCAACAAGTTTGTAGTCGTTTTTGACAATCTTTATCTCATTTTTTTTTAAAAATGTGAGCCATTTTGGACAAGTTTCTAGTCATTTTTTTAAACAAATTTTGCATCTTTTTTTAGACAACTTTGAGTAATTTTGGACATGTTTTAAGTCAATTTGGTCATCTTTCAAGTAATTTTGGACAGTGCAGATCAAATTCTACTGAGGAATAAGATATCAGACTTCAGATACTCATAATACTGCTTAGAATGTGTTCATTGTTGTTTTCTAAGTATTGGATGGTTATAATAGAGTAGAATATGACCAGACTAGACCTTTAAAAAGCTAATTTAATAGAGCTACATGCTAGCATTGCTCATCTGTCTCCAGCGTTGAATAATAAACCTCAGATGAATAGCACCAGCTGTGTTTTGACACATGGCTCATACCTCATTATGAATTTATGAACTGTGTGCATATTTTGTGCGATTTATCGGTGTGCTAAAGCCTGGTACAAATCACCTTGTTGTATGGAGCATCTGCGCTGACTCATGTATCACATCGAGAACACGTATGTGAGCTATGAAATAACTGCTGCCAGCGCCTCGGTTCAGGATGTGTATGTGTAACGGTAATAATGTTGATGTATGCTGATAATTTCACTGCAGACGGGTTTGTGGTTGTCGTAATTGTGTGTCGTGTCTCTCAGGGTTTGTAGCGAAGCTCTGGCCTACTTCATCAGTCTGACCTCGGAGAGCCACCGAGAGGCCTGGAACAGTCTGCTGATGCTGCTGCTGACCAGGACGCTACGACTGCCCGACGACAAGGCAAGAAACCAACACAAAAACAGACAAACAGCTTACATACAACCATGTTTAGCACTGCAAAATATATAATGACTCCTAAAACTCCTAGTTTTCTATGAGTCTTTGTCACAAAAAACAATGATGCACTTTGGTTCTTTCATAGATTTATTCTAAGTTCAGGAAACAAGATAAAATCTCCTGGGTCAAAAATATACATACAATAATGTTAATATTTGGTTATGTTAATAAAATAAATCCTAAACCAACTTTAAATCACATTCAAAACCAGGAGAACCAAAACTGTAACCAAACATAAACCAACCCCATGAAAGTCCGATACCAGTTAAACATAAAGTCTGAAACCAGTCCAGAAGCACTTCTAGAAAGCTCCAAAGCATGATGCTGCCACCACCATGCTTGATGATAGGTTTGGTGTTCTTGGGGTTAAAGGCCTCATCTTCTCTCCTCCAAACATGTTTCTGCTCAGTTTTTTGTTCCAGAACTTTCCTCCAGAAGGCCTTTTCTTTGTCCATGTGATCAGCAGCAGACTTGAGTTCACCCAGCAGATTTTGTCAGATTTCCAGGAGACCTGATATAAATCTATGGAAGAACCAAAATGGCAAATTTGATTTGAGGCGTGTTTTAATGATTCCATCCTCGAAATTCCAGATTATAGGAGTCATTGGAAACTCAAGACTGCCATGATACACGTGGTTTTAACAAGCGTATGCAAACGTTTGTTCACAATTTTACATTAAATAAATTAGCTTGAACAAAATGTATTGTTTAATCTACTAAAATTAAATTAACCTGATTGAGTGTAAAGGAGGAGCGTTTGGCAGGACTGGAGGATTTTAAAGCTTTCCCAACCACGTCTACCTGTGATCAAATCAAACTAGGATTTGAAATTAAAGTAAGGCAAGAATAGCTTTAAATATTCCATTGTTTAAAATGACGATAATCAAAAATATGTCAATAGTTTGACCCTTTTATACTTCAGTTTTATTTTTTTGATATTCTTTATATTCCGAACACTTCGGTGGGCTGTCAGCGATGAGTCATGCTCCCTCCGTGTGAGTGCATGATTCATCGATGACTCACTGCAGAACATGACTTGGGGTTTCTTTCCAAAACTGACAGTTTCTGGTAAGAAAACAACCCGGCATGCGGCTCGGAGCACTAGGAAACGTTGGCGCCGTGCAGCCAGCGCCACACAAACCACAGCGTCAACAAAACATTGCAGCCGTATTGTTACAGAGGGACCGGCTGGCTCCGTTCTCTTGTGCAAGTCCCGCTGTGAATTCTGGGAAAGTTGTTCAAACGACTGTTGGCGCTGCAAAATTGTGTTTATTGTTTATTGTGTTTATTTTTCTGAATGAATCGACCACAGTATTTGATATTAACAAAATATTCTGCTCATAAAAACACCCTAATTAAAATCCAGTGCAACCGACTGTCCTCAGAGGTCTCCAAATTAGTAAACAGTTTAGTAAATAGTATAAATACAGCTGTACTGTGAACTTCATGTTAGTCTATCACATAAAATCCCAATAAAATACATTCAATCTTTTGATGCACAACATGGGTCAAAAGTGATCCATATTCAATGGAAAATGGGTATGTCTTTCCCCATGTTGTGCATCAAAGGGTTAAGTTTGTGCTTTTAATGTGACAAAATGTGGAAAAGTTCAAGGGGTATGAATACTTTTGCAAGGTACTCTATATATATTATTAAAAGATGAGTTGGTGAAGGACAAAATAAAGTCAAAATTCATGAAAAAAGATAAAATAATTTAATAAATGAAAGAAACTTCTTCATTATTCCATTTACTTTGTGTAAAGTTCCACAGAGCATGATACTGCCACCACCATGCTTGATGGTGAGTTTGGTGTTCTTTGGGTTAAAAAGAGACCACCAAAATGGTTATAAACCAGTCCGAAAAAGGTCTAAAACCAAGACCAAAACCAAACCTAAACCAGTCCAAAAGATTTTTTCAGAACCAGTCTGAAACCAGTCCTACACCAAAACTGAAACCAGTTTTAGAAACAGCCCAAAACCAGTCCTAAAAAAGTCAAAATCTTGTACAAAATCGTAACCAAAACCAAACATAAACTACTCCTTAAAAAAAAAGTCCAAGATCCACCCAAGACAATCTGAAACCAGTTCTAATCCAGGACCAGATCCAGAGTAAAATAAATCCTAAACCAACTTTAAATCACATCCAAAACCAGGAGAACCAAGAGTGAAACCAAACATAAACCAGTCCCAAGAAAGTCCAGAACCAGTCCAACATACAGTCTGAAACCAGTCCAGAAGCACTTCTAGGAAGCCCCAGAGCATGATACTGCCACCACCATGCTTGATGGTAGGTTTGGTGTTCTTGGGGTTAAAGGCCTCACCTTCTCTCCTCAAAACATGTTTCTGTTCAGTTTTTGTTCCATCTGACCACAGAACTTTCCTCCAGAAGGCCTTTTCTGTGTCTGAAGATGAAGGTCTTGAGTTTAAAAACATGAATCTGAGGTTTTCTGTAGGAGCTGCTGACCTGCTTTCACAAGCCGCCCTTCGTTTTTCTGTTGTTTTACACATACCGTCCGTTGCTTGGTTCCTCTGTGGTTTTAACGTCCATTTCCTCCTGTTCCTCCCCAGTTTCAGCCCCATGCTTCCTGCTACTACCCCCACCTGTGTGAGATGATGCAGTTTGATCTGATCCCAGAGCTGCGAGCCGTCCTCAGGCGCTTCTTCCTGCGGATCGGCTCCGTCTTCCACATCGCTGCCCTCGAGGCGGCGTCGGCCCGGACTCTCACCTCTTAGGACGGCCGGACGGAGGAGAAAAGACGGTGGACGTACATGAGAGACTCCTCTTCCTCTAAACTGGATCAGACCACAGACGGACTACGATGTGAAGGCTGTAGCTTTTCTGTCAGGACTTTAAGTGTTCTGCTTTTCTACGGCTGGTAGAAGAAACCTTTCCTCCCTTCTCTCTCGGGGATGAACAGCACTGTGACCAGCGCTCTCTGCTGACTGTTGTCATTCATCGTCCCCCCGATTCTCATCTCAATGACCAGAAAAGAACTGTAGACGAATAATTTATTGTTGCAAACCCTGTGTCTGATTTGGAAAGTTTGTTTTTCTGTTGTTGTTTAGTCAAAGATCTCTACACAGTGAAAGCAAATATTGAATCTGATGAACTTCTTACATGTTGTGAAAATCTTTTTTTTTTTTTCTTGGCCACTCGTGCCTGTTGGAAAATGACGATCTAATCTGAATCACCCTTCAGCATTATTTGTGATTGTTTCTTCTCGTGTTTTTGGGATTTTGAAGTTGTTGAAGAAGGCTGAGGTCGGTCTGAATCTTTTACGACACTATCGAAGATGTCTCCCCGTTTTTGTTTGTGGCATTTCTGCAACACAACCGTCCCATCGTGCTTCATCATTTCTTGCCTGTCAATGAGATTTTACTTATTTATTTTGCTCTCTTGCGTTGATTTGTGATTGTTTTTGCAGGATAATTGCTGGTTTACAGTGAACGGTTGGCGACTTCCCTCTGCCATGCATTCCTGAGAGTGTTGACCCAGTGAAGCCTTAGACTGGGATCATAAAAAACCCTCCACCGATCCACCGATTGGCCCTTAAGGTGGTGCAGTGGTTGTTTAAGTCCCACGGTCTTTTGCACGTGTTTCCGACAGTCTGCTCATGTATTAACTCTTCCTGGACGGCCGGATCAGTGTTGACTTCCTTCCACATTCGAGCTCCACAGAAAAGGTTCAGGAACAGAGTGAAACCAAAACTCGCATCCGCAGAGATCCTGAAAATCTCTGCTTCCTGGATCCCTCCTCGTTTGTTCCCTGCCTTTTTTAAAAAGAAGAAGGATGTATGTAATTATTTAAAGTGCATTTAAATATTTTTTGAGAAGCATTCCTTCCCTCGCAACTATGGATGTCTACTTTTCTTCCCTGAAGCTAGGGGAATATATAAATATATATAAATATATATATACAGTAAATGAAAAAACAACCAAGCAGACTGTAAAGTTTTCAATGTAAGATACATAGAAATGAAAGTGCTATATGGTTCTATACATAACATTGTGATGTAATCTTCCAAGCATTTGGTGAAGTAATCAATAAACCTGAATTCTGATCCACTCTGGTGACTGTTGACGCCGTTTTGAAGGTCAGTCTGAGTCATTTTAGATGCAAGTGTTGCTTCAGGGTTTGTTCAGAGTTTACATGTTTGTTATTTGGGACCCAAAATGTAATTATTTTTGATGAATTTTTTGAATTTCATGTTTTCAGACTTGTATATGTTTGCGTTTCTTACCCTCAAAAAAAACCAAACTTTTTTTAAGGGTTCCTTGTCTCCAGAAAGACCAAAAACTTGTTTCCAGTAGATCCAAATAACTGAACTGAGTCACATTTTTAATGACCGACCTTTGAAAATGAAAAAAATGCAAAATTTTGAAATGTTGTAGTATCTCAAAGTTCTAAGTGTCTATACTAGTATATATGGACGTATCCATGGTTCCTCTGAAGATACAGTCCAGTATTGACATTTCACCAAAGAAGCCTGACTAGAAGGTCATTTCAAGGGTCAGTATCTCCAGAACTAAAACTCCCACAGCTGTGGATGTTGGCGAGCACACAGACAGAAAAGTTTCCATTGGGTCTAAATGATGGAATGGCTCCAACAGAGGACACGTTTTGAATGTTTGACCCTTGAAAATGAAGATAAAGTGCAACATTTTCAAACAAGGTTGGTATTGGGCACCTACAAAGTCCCTCTAAGTGTATATATATGGATGTATGCAAATGTCCTACTAAAAATATAGTCGTTGGTCAATATTCCATCAAAAAAGCCCTACCTGGGAAACCATTTTAAGGGTCAATATCTCCAGAAATACAACTTCCACAGCTGTGAATGTTGCTGAGCACACAGACAGAATAGTCTCCAATAGATCGAAATGATCGTAGGTCTCCAGCAGAGGACAAATCTTTGATGCTGGACCTTGAAAAATGGAAAAAAGTGCAAAATTTTCAGTCAAGGGTGGTACTGGGCACCTAGGAAGTTCCTCTATGTGTATATACAGCATATGGATGTATGCTAATGTCCTACTAAAAATACAGTCTTTAGTTGACTGTTTACCAGAAAAGTCCTACCTGGGAGCCCATTTTAAGGGCTCAGTATCTCCAAAGACATACCTCCCAGAGCTGTGAAACTGGGTGAAGAAACGGGAAAATTTAAATATATATTTATGGGAACTATCTGGGGCCACAACACCACGGTCTTCCAAAAAAATTGTACTTTTTTTCCTATGTACATTTTTAATTATTGACCCTTGAAAATGGAATGAAGGCCATTTGAGTCTTGCAACTGGCAACCCTAACCCTCAAATTCTGCTTTTCGTCATCTGCAGGAAGTCAGTGATAAATCCCAGTCACCATTCACCATCTTGCATTTTTATAAATACACTTACAGGAACTTTCTGTGGTCACAATACCACCCTGGTTTGAAAATTTTGCACTTTTTAAAAAACATTTTTTAAAGGCCAACAGTGATTAAATGGCTCCAGTTGAGGTCAAATGATCAACTATTAATGCAAAATGTTTTAACAGCAATGGTATGATTGCCGTATATATATGGACATATCCATATTATCTAAAAAAACAGTCTTTCATCAACATTTCTTAAACTTTTAAGGCCTCTAACATCAGATAGTACACTTTGTTTCATCCTCAGATTAAAGTTTGAAAATGTGGGAAAAACAAATATATTTTTACAGTGAAACTTCTGATGTTCACATTTTCAACATTTTTCAGAAATCTGAACATTTTTTGGTCAAAAAAAAGAAATGTTAAAAATATTTCTTAAGAACATTCACAAAAAACAACCAAAGTCCAGCAAAATTTGCTGGATTTTGGTTGATTTTTTGTGAATGTTCTTAAAGAAAATATTAGAAGTTTTACTGATATATATGTAATCACTTTATATAATTTTAGGATTTTTTGGAAGATTTTTACTCATTTTTTGAAAATATTTACAAGAATTTTCTTGCCAAATTTGGGGGATTTTTTTGCTGAATTTTTGGATTTTTTTCAGACAAGGAAAAAAAAATTTTTTGGTGCCCGTAAATGAGGACAACAGGAGGGTTCAGTGTGGAGCGGGATTCCCGGAGTGTCCACTTGGTGGCGCTGCCCTCAAAGCCGTCGGCCGCCTGGAGCTGCTGGGTTTTGGGGTAACAAAGGTTACTATGGAGACCCCTCACATCTTTTGTTGTCAGCTAAAGTGGAAAGATGCTCACCAGCTGCTACATGGAGGAAACCTGAGGCACCAGTAAACCAGTAAGTAAACAGAAGAAAAAAAAAACATTTTAAAAAACGTAAACTTAATTAATTCACGTAGCAAAGAAAAACTAGCTCACTTTTAGCGAGCTAAAGCTGACGTTAGCCCGGCAGAGCTAACATTAGCTTCCGCGGCTAACTGTGTAGCTAAGTGAAAAAACGAGCCGTTAAAATATAAAAAGACTATTTAGTGGGGTTTTAAGTGTGTTAACGTTTAGTGAAGCCGTGGAGCTGTCATCCCCTCCCCGGCTGGAGCGAGCACGGAGCCAGGCCGGTTACGTAGAGAGCGTCGCTGTGGGCGGATCTCTGGGCTGGAGTCGGGCTCTGTCGGCGTTAGCCAGTCGGGCTAGCAATGACGGATAGATTCGCTGCCACCGGGTTCGGGATTGTGAGCCGCCAGACATGATTCTGTGGAGACCACCGAACAAGTAAGAGCTCCCGGTTCGTTCGTGAATGTCGAACGTGTCGCCCGTTTTTTCCACAGCGGGGCAGGGATCCGGGGACGGGGGAGGATTTTCCCCTCAGAGCCGCCACAGGAAGGGAAGGAGCTCGACAGATTTAGCAGAACGAGCAGCCGGAGCGATATTTCCTGCTAGCTTTTTATGTCTAACCTGGTTCTGTTTGGTGCAAAACACATTTAGAGGCGGGTTTGTTTAACTTAACGCACATTTGTGGGGGTTTTCTGGGTGTAATTTGGAACAGTCGGTGCGCCAGTGACAGCCATCTTCAGCCCAGTGTGTCGCTGCTTCAGGCGGAGCTGTCGGAGCGGACAGTCCGGGGCTGCGGTGCGGATCGCTTCGCGCTGGTTCGTGTTTCCAGCCGGACCTTTAGGTTGGTGTCGGTGGCTCGGTGACTAGGTGGCATTTTTTACTGAGGTGTGATTAAAGGTCTTCGTTCAGTGTTTATGACAGCAGAATGGAAGGCTGGTGCTGCCTTCAGGGACGCCCTTCTGAGCCCGTTCATCCGGAATCTGTGCGCTGTGATTGGAAATGTTATTTATGTTTTAGTTCGTGTTTTTAATCAAAATAAGCTCTGTGACTGATAAAATGTGACCCATGACTGATAATACACATGTATCTGCTGCACTACGCAACATTTCCACCAATTTTCTGATCATTTTTCAGTTCAACATGAGAATTTCGTCTCACGTTAAACAGCTAGATGCAGTTTCTTATGAATACTGTGCAAAAAAATGACAAACTGAGACCTTAATATCTATTTTCTTTGCATCTACAACTGCTTTTATCAGAATCAATCAATCAGAATGCAGTGATTCATAACTTTATGTCTGTTCATGCTAAAGATTTGTCTCAACATGCCTCCTAACCAAAGAAATATTTACAGCTTATAGCATAATTGGCTCTAAAAGTTGCAATTATTCTAGATAATAATGGTGTATTTTTCCATTGTTTAGGCTGCATGTGTTTGGTATGTCAAATAGCTCTATTTACTTTCTAATTAGCATGATTTACAAATAAGTTTATTGGCAATAAATGACAATAAAACTCTGATTTTAGACACATTGGTGTGATTTAAGTCACTTTTTATTAAGTGTAAAACTACATTTCCTGAGTTGAATTGGTTCTTTCAAGCTCTAAAAACAGCTGGAATTGCCTATAATGCATGGAAATTAGTTTTTTCCATGTTAAACAAATAAATATTCCTATGAAATAAATAAATATGGAATTGAGGTTATTCCCAAAACAAATAAATGAGGCAGTGAATAGATAAATGAATTTAATAATGTTTTTAAGAACACTTGTTTTCTACAGCTATATTTATTCATTCTAGTATTCTTGTGGCAGTATATTATTTTATTTTGTAGAAGTATTTGTGTATTTACTAATGTTTTTTTTTTTTAAAGGCATTCCATGATTAGGTCAGGCAGGATGTGTCTAAACATGCCTCAGCCCAGTAATGGTGACCAAAGAAATGTTTGCAGCTCACTCTAAAATTTAGAGTAAATATTGACAATAACACATGATTTTTCTAATGTTTTGGCCACATACAGCCATTTGTTTGATAGTTGTAATATCCACTGTTTAGTTCATGTATAATTAACTGTCCTAATCTTTACTTTATTCCTTTTAATAATTCAATTGAATTATTTTGTTACATTTCAGTTGCAATGTAGGAGCAGAAATCACATTTTTGTTAAGTGGAAAACTGCATTTCATGAGTTAAAAATGTTCCTTAAAGATATTTAAAATGATTTTTAAAAAATTAAATCTGGTATAATCTGATTTATTCAATGTTACAAACAGAAATCAAATGTTAACTGAATCATTTAATAATCGTTTTAATGTTTATCCTAAAAATAAATAAGTAAGGCAGCAAATCTGTAAATAAATGTTATAATTTAATGACTAATTTTATTCACTAATGCCACATTTATTGAAACACTGTCATCAAATCCATCCCGGATTAAAACATCTGACACAGACTACAGGTGTGGTGCCAAAAAAAACACCTGTCTTATTTTACCTGCATTAAATCATCATTGAATCACATTTTAATCCAATATCCAGTAAATAATAACATTAATAATGATGACAGGTAAAAACAAAATCACGCAGACACGTGATTTTTTGGAACCACACCTGTCTGTGGGAGATTTTCCACAGATGAGATGTTCCGACGGCACGTGAAGGCGTCATGTTACGTAATAAGGGAGGCAGGGCCGAGCGGACGTAGGAGGATACGTGCGAACACACACACACTCTCACACACACTCCTGAACACAAAGTGGATGTCTGACATTCTTGGATCTTGACAGCTTTTGTGCGCACCGAGCGACAGACGGACCGGGAACGGCGTCACGGAGCGGAGGACAACTTCCCGGGAATCCCGTGGTTTTGTTTCGGTTCTGCTGGTAAGACGCTCCGGTTTGCTTCTCGCGGGATCTTTTTTTTTTATTATCACAGATCCAGATCTTCTTCGTTGTGCTCTCAGCTCACGGAGACCGAATCTCTCTGGTGCGCTCCGTGCGTAAAAGTGATTCCAGATTCCAGCGGCGGAGTTCATATCTGAGCGCTTTGTGGTTAGAGGGGGCAAAAATGCTGCGTTCAGGTGCTGCGTTTCTGGAGCTCTGTTGTGTTTACATCCGCGCTGCTGAGATGTTCAAACCCCGAGCCACGTGTTGGGAGCTGGGGACCAAGTGGCCGTTGTAAACACTGCAGCCTGGTGCGTCTTTATCCCCTCTAGCTGCTGTTTCCTGCTAATTAGCAGTGATTTATGGACAGAACTGTGCGCCCATGAGAAGTTTTTGGGCTTGGTGGAGCTCCAGCAGCCTGTCAGACACTGTATCTGCCTTCCATTGTGCTGCTGGGATTAGCAGTTGTGTATTATGTAACGTCACTAGCACTATTTGCATGCTGCTCCTGCACCCTAATTATTAGCTCCCAACCACTTATCAGCTTAAATGTCAATATTGTTGCAGGAAAGGTCAGATTACGGTTCTCACACGATCGCCAGCAGACAGTTTGGGATCACCTGCGGGTCTTGTTCCTGACACATATGTTTTTGTGAACGCATGGGGTGTAGGGATCTTTTGTTTCAGGCATGTAGACTCACCGAAGCTCGAGTGGAAGCAGCAGTTTTTACTAATTTTGTCTTTAAAAATGAATCAGATCCACTATGAGTAGTATTTGCACATCTAGCATGAATCAAGCAACACGTCTGTCTTTTTTACTGCCGTATCTCATTTGTTAGGCTGTTTCTTAGCTTTAAATTAGTTGTTTTTGCACCGCTAACATGCTTTTGTTCTCCTGTTTTTAACTGCTGGTATCTTTGATTGTTATCGTAACACATCACACTATAGCAGCGTTCACCAAACGTTTGTTCCACCTGTGCCTCACTGAAATTGTAGTTTCATGCATTGATGCCAAACCACAAGAGAATTACTCAAGAAATCGTTGCATGTGTGTTTGCTTCCGACTTGGAGTTCAGTGAGAGTTCACTGCTTTATGTTCTCTCCACATGTCGGGGGAAAGTGGTTTAAGCCTTTTTATTTGGTCATTAAACAGGCAGAGAGGGATCTTAATGAAGGGTAAAATTTACAGTGTGAGAGGACAGACATCTCCTATAATTATTATGGGGTGTTTTAGATACCTGTGTGCACACGTTTATGTTAACCTGTAAGAAAAAACAAGCGGAGTGGTGACACGAGGCCACGAGGATAATACATGTTAATGCATTCATGACAGCCTCAGCACCGATAATGAGGTAATAACTTGTTGGATGCTGTGTGGAAAAGTCGGAGATTCAAGGGCGTGTTTCAGTGAGACGGTGAGAGAGAAAGTAACGGCGACAACCTGAAAGTGAAAGCTGAGCGTGGCGGTCAGAGGTCGCTGATTAGGAGACGGCGACTGTCGGCGTGGACGCTGAAGCCAGACTGTCTCTGATCGCTCCTCATCTTCCTCACCTTCCTCTCCCTTCGCCTCTCTCTCTCAAACACTCACATTCCCTCTACTGTTGTCTCATTAATATCTTCGCCATCTGCTCCATATGTAACAGCCCAATTAGAGAGGCACACTTTGACCCTACCTGTCCAAATTAAATGTGAACGTGCATGGCCGTCCCCACGCTCCCCCCTCCGCCACACACAGACAGCCACAGACGTGGACTCTCCACACTCTGACCTTTCATTGTTGTCTCTCTGCAGGGCCTGAGCTGGTTTGTCAGCCTTGTGTAGGTTTGGTTTTCACCCCCGAGTGTCCTGTGGATATCAGCGGACCATGGTGGTCTGAGCGGAGGGCAGCAGGGAGGCAGCCTGGCACAGTGTGTGTTCACTTTAACGCAGCGAGAAGCAGCGAGACGGACCAGCGGCACGAGGACGTAAAGCACATTGACACGCAACATGTCTCAGAACAGAGAACTGGTGGTTTTCTACATAAAGTATAAACTCTCCCAGAGAAACTATCCCCTCAACCACATGGTGCTGAATGAGGCTCCCAGCAGGACTGATGGGGGGGAGGCCCGGCTGGGAGAGGAACAGCGGACAGAGACACACGCCAACGGGACTTTTAACGGCACGAGTCCCGGGACCCCCCCGCCGTCCCCGCGGCGGCTGGCGTCGACGGCGACCATGGACGCGGTGAAGGAGGCCCTCCGGGACACGGCCAACGAGTTCGAGCTGCGGTACGCCCGCGCCTTCAGCGACCTGCACAGCCAGCTGCACATCACGCCCGCCACCGCCTACCAGAGCTTCGAGAACGTGATGGACGAGGTGTTCCGGGACGGCGTCAACTGGGGCCGCATCGTGGGGCTGTTCGCGTTCGGCGGGGCGCTGTGTGTCGAGTGCGTGGAGAAGGAGATGAGCCCCCTGGTGGGCAGGATCGTAGAGTGGATGACCGTCTACCTGGACAACCACATTCAGGACTGGATCCAGAGCCAAGGAGGATGGGTGAGTCTCACACCAGCACAGAACGGGCTCACACTGTTGGTTTGTTGACTCTGATTTGTTATTTTTCTATAACAAACAAACAGAACAACATACAGACAGAATAATAGCCTTCACAGTATAATACAGGGTTATTCAAAAAGAATGAACCCATTTCATGACGCAATGTTTTAACCCTCGTGTCGTCCTGCGGGTCAAAATTGACCCGTTTTTAAGTTTGAAAATGTGGGGAAAAAATATATTTTCACAGTGAAACTTCTGATGTCCACATTTTCAACATTTTTGGGAAATCTTTGAACATTTTTTGGTGGAAAAAAAGAAATGTTAAAAATGTTTCTTAAGAACATTCACATAAAAATCTACCAAAATCCAGCAAATTTCGCTGGATTTTGGTTGATTTTTTTGTGAATGTTCTTAAAGAAAATATTAGAAGTTTTACTGATATATATGGAATCACTTTAGATATTTTTAGGATTTTTTTAGAAGATTTTTACTAATTTTTTGAAATATTTACAAGAATTTTTGTGCCAAATTTGGGGGATTTTTTAAAAATAAAACTTTGAAGAGAAACTTTTAAGGCATTATTGGAATTTTCTTCCTGAAGGTTTTGCACATTTTCAGAAATTTGGGGGATTTTTTTGCTGAATTTTTTGATTTTTTTTCAGACAAGGAAACAATATTTTTTGCTGCCCATAAATGAAGACGACAAGAGGGTTAATAGAAAACCCCAATGAAGTCACTTTTATTCTACTCACAATCAACTTTTATTTCCTGTCTTACAAATGTTCAGTGTGGCCTCCAGCTGCAGCATGGGCAACATCAATGCCAAAAGAGAATTCCTCCCAGGCATGTATCAGCATCATGATCCACTGAGTTGATCGCTGTTGTTATTCGGTGTCATTCGACGATTTTCAACATCAAATAAAAGTTGATTGTGAGTAGAATGCTTGTGACTTGGCTGGAGTTTTCTGTTGCTTTTCCTTATTAAAATATTGCGTAATGACATCGGTTCATTCTTTTTGAATAACCCTGTACAATAAAAGCCAAGCCGAGGTTCCAAGTGTCCAAGATGGTCAGTATAAAACGTTAAGATCCTTCAGGTCTTTCTTCAGTCTTCCATGTATTTGTGGGTTAAAGTTAGTTGGGCTTTTGCTCCTTCCAAGACATGCAGCCTTGCATTCTCATACAGTTCAAAAATGATCAATAAACAGCTCCATAATATCTGTGATCACCTGAAATTCAAATAACATTTCCATTTTTCTCAATGCCTTCCCCATTTTTGGGCTTAAAATCAGTTGTTCCATCATGTATATGGAATATCTTTACTCAGCCATATTTTTATTGTTGCTTTTTTACCCCCTGCTTGTGGTATTTGTAGTAAATATCCATCATGTAGGGTCACACTGTTTGCTTGTTTAGCCCCAGGGGTGTCAAACATAAGGCCCACAGGCCAAAACCGGCCACCAGAGGGTCCAGTCTAACTGTGCAAAGTGTGAAAATGAATCCTTACTGTGAAAATATTTAAAGACACTGATCACTGTGCATATATCTATAATATTATTCAGCAGCTTCAGTATGACACAGTCTGGTTTGGTGGAGCCTTATTGTTCATGCACTGCTACAACTTTTATGTTTTTTTTTCATGTATACATTTTTATAAATTTGCAAGGCAGGGGGACAACTGAACCTTTTCCTTAACAGTTCCCACTTTAATTTGTGTGGAGTGTCAGTTCAGGAGGTCGGGATTACTACACAGATGTGGAAATGAATGTAAATTCACGATGATGCTGAGTTCCAGATGTTTAGTGCCTTTATAGATAAACTGTGATCTGTCAGTTGTAATGTGAAAATGATAAACTGAGGCATAATATTGTTAAAATTTCACTTATTTTTCTGAAGAAATTCCATGTTGTTGATGTTTTGCTAAAAGATAATTCATTAACTGTGAACATTTTCAGAACGTACTTTTTTGCACTAAAACAAAGGAAAAATTTGGAGTCAATGTTATTTTTTTGGTTATTCTGTTCTGATTTTACTGGTCACTTTAGATCAAATATGACTGAATGTGGCCCCAGAAATAAAATGACTTTGACGCCCCTGGTCTAGCCTCTTTACCACCAGGAACATTTCTGAGGCATGTTGGGCTTAATGTCAGAGTTTTCAGTGTCAGGAAGGTGGCTTTTTTAACCTTTTAGATCACCATGGTAACCGATGCTGCACAGTTCTGCTCAGAGTTGCTAGTCTGAATCGACTCTCTTCCACCAAATCATTTCCAGACTGCAGACTCTCTGCTGGGGGAATATGAGCAGTACGTTAGTAATCCTACTAATAGAAGCCTTGCGGTATTATATGCTGTATGCATTGTGTTGCCATGGGAACGTGCATGCATTCAGATGGTAATGCAGAAAGCACAGAAATGTGTTTATATGTTTGATCCTGATTCACTGCCAAGTTTGTTTTCCTCTGCTGGTACTGATCAGTCTGTTGGTGTTTATCACAGAGAGGACTCAGTCAGTAATATTCACATTTTAGGGGACAATGTCAGACCAGAATGCACTTAAATAGCAATATTATGTGTACCTATATGAAGGTTAGCAGCTCTGATGTGCAGCTGCATTGATCAGTATCTACCACCAGTCCTTTCTCTCATCAGTCTCTACAGCAGCAGAGCTTTTTACTGTCATAAATGTTTTTATTTCTCGTTGCTCTCTGTTTAAACAACCTGTTGGCTGAAGCAGGCGACACACGATTGGTCCATTTGGTGCAGAAGAAGAGTCACGTTACACGTTTAATGCCCCGTTTTATGTGCGTCTGAAGCGGAAAGTCTAGTTAAGCAAGAAAGTTTATAACCACCACCCTGACGCTCGTTATCTCTGAGGGAAATATGAGGTTTTGTCGAGCTGGTTAAGGCAAAGAAAGCCTGGATCTGTCAGCTTTCTGGTCACCTGGATGGAAAATTTCACTGTTGACACTTTTTTTTATGCACCTCAGCTGGCAGCAGTCAGGTGGAAAATGAGGATAATTCTGGACTCATGAATGCTTTTATTGGTGCCTTTTTTGTCCCATTTTGCTTCAGTGTGTACAAAAGTTGTGCAACGTGAACATCTCAGTGTGATCATCCTCCATGGAACAGGGTGGGGTTGTGATCAGCAGAGAAGAAAATACTTGAGATTAGATAATGCTAGTAAAGACGTCTGCAGAAGTCAGCACTTACTGGCTGTAGAGCAAACATCTGCTTAAAAGCGGAGTGTTTGTGTGGTCAGCAGCTGGTTCAGCTGTTCTCTAATTGATCAGCAGCGCGGGGCTCGATGAGCTGCATCCAGGTGGGAGCTTAACGGCCTTCATCAGGGCTTTGTAGCTGCCTGGGGATCGAAGTTCTTTCATCACAGGGCAGGATGAAGTCCAGGGCTTTTACAGATAACCCTTTGTTTTACTCCGGTCAGTTGATTGGCTCTCTGCTCTGCTCTCTTCTTCTGTTTTTCTTCCATCTGATCATTTTATTTCTGTTTTTTTCATGCTGTGATTTCCACCGAGGCAGCTGCTTAGAGATTAGTCAGTTTATAGTGGACCGTCCTGGTGTGTGTTTGTGTGTGTTTGTTGTGCGTTAGTGCACACTCCCAGGACAGTTAGGGTCAGCTGTGTTCCTTTGTCCCAGTCATTTGATGGTATGGAGGGGAGGGGTTGTTTATATCCACCCCGGCGCTGTCTAAGACCAGGTCGAAGGTCGATCCTATGGAAACCGACATCGCCGCAGCTGAACCTAGAAGGAAATCCAATCGGGCAGACCTCTGGGCTTTGCTGTTGTTTGTTCCGCAGACCTGAGAGGTGTTTATTTGTTTTAGTGCTGGACTGGAACCTGGAGATAACAGAGGGAGGATCAGATTATGGAAACAGCTGACGGGACGTGATTTGTGACAGTAAATCTTTACAGCACGCCGATGTTGGTTGTTCCTTTATTTGACGGACGTTGTACCGTCTACCTGCACTCATAAATACAATGCTAACCTCATTCTGTCGCTGATGTTGTTAGCCACATAGCTGCTAAGGAGGTCAGGTTGCTGGTCTAAACTGAAATATCTCAGCAGCCTGATGATGGACTGGCTGAAACTTTGTACACATTGATGTACTCTGCAGTAACTTTGTCAAGCATGTTAGTTTTCATCTAATATAACCATGAGCCTTAAAATTATTTGCATAAATCTCATCAGCTTCAGGTGTATTTTGTGCTAATTATCAAATATTAGCATGCTAGCACACTAAGAAAAGATTACAAACACAGTGAAGATTTTCTGTGTAATATTAGCGTGTTGATATTGTGAGCATTTTAAATACCGTTGTGTCCAGATTTACTCGTAGAAGATCATCACAAATACTGTTTATTTAATTGTTTTTAATTGTTTATGAATCTGTCAAGTATGTTCTTGATTAACTGATTGGTTTTCTAAGAATAGACAAAATGAAACTTAATAAATACTAAAGGAAATTCTTGTGCCAGAAAAAAACTAAATGACACAACATAGTCCTTAAAAGCAGAAAAACAATACAAGTACAATACATAATGCACATAATACAAAATGCAATAAGTATGCTATAATATGTCTAAAATCTAACAATAAAAAGTAATGCTGGCAGTAACACTGAGGTAATAAATAATATCACACATGATAATGAAATATTGCACCTGAAAAATGAGCTAAAACTTAAATATTGCACTTAACATTGACAATGTAGTCAGAATATTGCACATGAAATGAAATGTGACACGTGATACTGGTCTGTTAGAAGTCAGAAAAAAGGTTCCTTGAAAATGAGATGCTCAATTTTCTGTTATAGACGAGGAAAGAAACCAGAAAAGAGAGATTTAAGAGACTATATGAGAGACTTTAGGATTTTTTTTCTTCTTAAAAACATGACTCAAACCAACTGATAGCCGCTGAAGAGTGTAATAGGTGATAAATAGCAGATTATTCCATTAACTGTTGCAATGTGCTCAGAAATAGACGAGCCACCAAGACTTTAATCTCACTGCAAATCTAATTTCCCATCCTGACATCAAGTAGATATTTTTACATTGAGTGTAAACAACACATCTGTCACATCTGTCCATGAGCTCATAAAGTCACACACACTCCCTCACATTACGTTTATACTAGTGGTGGGACAGGATTCAAATTAATCTAATTAATTAGATGCTTTGTAATTAATTAATCGCATTTTTATCTGCATTTTTCATCTGTCTACTACATTCACAGATTACTGCAAAGTCAACGTCCAATTCTAGCGAGTATAGTCAACATTTTAAGACTTTTTGTAAACTCAAGCACTTTCTATGTCTTCTAAAGTGGTCTATTATGGGATGGCTGCACCGTTAGCCGGTACCGGGACTGTCGTAGCTAACGTTAGCTCTGGTGCTAACAGCAGCATGCTTTACATTGAGGCAATCAGAAAACTCTTTGTTGCACAATTTACACACAACAACACTTTTATCCAAGCTTCCATCAGGAAGATTTTTAAAAGAAAACTTTCCTCCCAACAAGCTCAATGCGGTCTCGTCTTCCTTCACTGTTCACCAAACTTTCTTGTGCTGATATCAGTCCTGTTTATCTTCTTCATGGCTGGCAAACAGGCTTTAGGTTCATTACCGCCACTTACTGGGCTGGAGTGTTCATCAGTGTTACCAGGGGGGCAGAAATTAGAGACTTGAGAAAGGTGCGATTATATGCGTTATTTCTTTTTATGCGTTATTACTCCTCCAAAGAATGCGCCGAAGTCATGTGACAATCGTTGTTGGTTTCTCTCAGTAGAATTTGATATGCACTGTCCAAAATTGTCTTGAAAGTTGTCCGAAGTGAATTAAAATGTGTCCAAATTTACTCAAATTTGTCCGAAAAGATGCAAAATTTATTTTTTAAAAAAATGACTAGAAACTTGTCCAAAATCACTCACATTTTTAAAAAAATTAGATAAATATTGTCAAAAATTACTAGAGACATGCTGAAAATGACAAAAAAAACATGACGATCGGTGTTGGTTTGTCTGTCTGTCTGTCTTTTTGCAACATTACTCAAAAATGGACTAATGGATTTGGATGAAATTTTCAGGGAAGATCAGAAATGACACAAGGACCAAGTGATTAGATTTTGGCAGTGATGCAGCTTATAGTCTGGATCCACGGATTTGTTAAAGATTTCTGTATCATTGTGAGATAGTGTCACGGCGTCACTGTAACCATGACAACAAGTGAACACTACGTCAGCTGCCTGCTGATGATCACATGATTGTGATCCTACTACAAATCCACCGCTGTGGACTTATCAGGACTTATCCATCAGAAATGATCCAAGGAACAATTGATTAAATTGTGGGGGTGTTTCTGAGTCCCATCAATTCCCGCTGTCCGCTACATATTTAGGTCACGTGATTTGATTCCTTACATAATGTACACATGCATGAACAAATGATGCATCTCTAAAAAAAATGCTGCACTTCTGACAATGCCATATGGGGGAATGAGCAGCCTTGGCGGAGTACTGCGATCTCTGAGTGCTTTTCTAGTTTTTTCTGTAATTAATTAATCGAAATGAATGTGTTAAAGTCCCAGCCCTAGTTTATATGTTTTGCTGAGCAACAGGTTGACTAACGACTTCAGTTAACGAGCTGTGATTTGGTGTCGGTGTAACCGGGACGTGGAGAAGTTGAATGACTTGATGTGAAATGTTGAATGGATCAGATTGTCTGCTGGCTGGTTTCACTTCTCCTACCCAGCACATGATGCCACTTCCTTCCCTTCTGAGCTTCATTTAATTCACTTTTATTTAGTTGTTGGCTGGCGCAACGGAAAGAGCACAAGTCTGACATGTGTCCTGTCGTTATAAGTTAACACACTTGAGTCAAATTAAACTACACAGTTCAGAGGGTGGATTCCCGCTCGTACTATCACTTCTTCCCATCACTTTGCTGCTTCGCTGCTCTCTGCCACAGTGTCATTACTGCGTCTTTTTAGTGGTTTTTTGTCGCTTCAAAGTCAACCTACACTTTCCCCGAAACGTACCAGAGTCTCATAGTGAAACCCACATGAGACTTTGTTGTTATTCTTTCTCTTTCTGTCTTTTATTTCCCTCTTTCTTCCTCCCCGTCCTCCCCCGACGTTTCCTCTCAGGGATGCAGTGCAGAGCCGTTGGCAGATGTGCCCTTAGTGTTAGCTGATGAAATATTAGTCTGCCCCGAGCTGCAGCAAGGTCACTTTCTGTTTCACTCAGCAATCACTCAGTCATTTTAATATCTGCAGCTGGGAAAAGTTGGTTGGGGGAAAAAATTAATCTTGGTATTACTCTAACAATTGAAAATATGATGTAAATGGATGATATGAATCAATCTTTTGAAGCGTACTCTTGAGGTAAAGTCATCACCACCGGCGTAATTTGTATATCTGAGCTCAGGGGTGTTTCCCAGAAATTGGGGAATTTACAGTGTTTGTGGCTGTCTTAGTTTCAAAACAGCTTTCTACTCTCAAGCTGAGACTTTATTAAGAAACCTGTTGGTTTTCCGATATTATTGCACTTAATGCATCAGGTAGATTGTTTCTGTCTCCTGTTTAAGACATTTTTAAGCAAAATACTTCATAAGTTGCACAATTGTTTGTTCATAAAAAGTAGTAAAGTCATAGTCTTTGGGTTTGTGTGTTTGTGGTTGTGAGAGCTTCAAAACAGCTTTGTAATCTGAAGCTAGCACCTTGTTAGGAAAGCTGTTGGTTTTCCAATATTATTGCATCAAGTTGATTGTTACAACCATTTTTAAGCAAAATGCTTCATAAGTTGCATGTTTGTTTTAAATAAATGGTAGTGAAGTCAGAATATTTGGGTTTGTGTATTTGAGTTTGTCGAAGCTTCAACACAGCTTTGTACTCTCAAGCTAACACCTCATTACAAAAGCATTTGATTTTCCAATATTACTGCACCTAAAGCATCCAGTAGCTTGTTTCTGTCTCCTGTTTCAGACAGTTTTAAGCAAAATACTGCATAAGTTGAACATTTTTTGTCATAAATTCTGATAAAATTGTAATCTTTGGGTTTGTGGTTGTCGAAGCTTCAAAACAGCTTTCTATTCTCAAGCTACCACTTTATTAAGAAAACACTTGGTTTCCCAATATTCCTGCATCAAGTCGATTGCTTCAGCTATTTTTTTAAGCAAAATACTTTGTTTCACGTTTGTTTTGAATAAATAGTAGTGAAATCAGAGTATTTGGGTTTGTTGTTGTCAAAGTTCAGAAATAGCTTCATATTCTGAAGCTACCGCTTTATTAAGAGAGCTCTTGGTTTTCCAATATTATTGCATCAAGCTGATTGTTTCTGCTGTTTTCTTTCAAGGAAAATGCTTAATGATTTACTCATTTCTTTGTCATAAAGGGCAGTGAAGTTATCATCTGTGGGTTTTGGGCAGCTGTCAAACAAGCTGAGGGAATGCACAATGAAATAAAAAAAAAATTATAAATGCATCTCCTTTGGCTCTGTCAAATAATGAGTGGACTTTTTATATCCAAACTGTAAAAATATTTAAATCCGTCTGACTTTCAGCTGCATTTTCTTGCTGGTTTTCCACAACAAAACCACAAAGAAGAGGTGAGACGGTCTTTAGCGCAGGGGGGAAGCTGAGGTGACAGTTAAATACTGAAAAGTGAAAGGTGTTTTGCACAACAGAGCAAACCTCGCAGCCATAAAAACAGGAAAAAGCTTCAGCCTAAACGATCCCGCCGGAGCTCATTTTGGAGCCTCCACTGTCCAGGACGCCGAGATATTTGATAGCAGCTCGGGAGGCGAGATGAATGCGCTCAGCCAGATTCTCAGTCTGTGGTTTGAAAGGAAGCACAGGAGCAAAACCATATATTGTGAGATAATAAACCTCCTTGGCAGACAGCAGAGGTAGAGACAGTGCCATCGACCTAATAATGCCGTTTCCAGCAGAGCAGGCGATGGCAGTGATTACTCAGTGGAGATTGAGCCGCCTCAGGGTGGGGGTACAGGGTTATTACCAATTATAGATGAATAATATCTCGACCTGCTACTGGGGGAAACAATGTTTTTTTCCCTCTGACAGACTAATAAAGGCTAAACTCATTTAGAAGAACCACAGTGCCGCGGTCTGGGGATGCTCGGCTGGAGCTGCATGAGGAGGCGGTGTGAGTCCGGTGGAGAAACGAGGAAGAAAAAAAAAATAGAGGCCATTAGTCCGGTTGTTGTGCTTTGTGCTGTGGTGATGGTTTCATGAGGTCAGGGAAAAGTTAACTACAAGAAAAATGTCCTTGAGCAGGGAAAGTCTTTTATTCCGCCTTGTTTTCTGTCTGTTTTTTTTATCACCTCGGCCACTTATAGATGTTATGTTGTTATGGCAGCAGTAAAGGGAAGTCTGGTGACATTCTGTGTTTTCCTCGTTGTAAACAAATGCATGAAAACGCCAACAAAGTGATCCTACTAACCAGTATCCAATGCGTGGTCTATCATATTCCTCTGTGCCACAGAGCTCCATTGTTGTCGGGGTAGTAAAGAAGAAGTGGCACTAAATGCGGCAGAAAAATAGCCCCTCAAAAAAATTCTCTTTCTACTTCCATGTAAGTGACATTTACTGGAAATGACAGGGCCAGTCTGTTTTAGTAAATGACCTTTTTAACGAATGATGCAACCTTCACAACAAGCAGCTGGGTTTACACTGAGAGCTTGTTTGGGGCTTTTCATTCGACTTTTTTGATAACAAAAATATAGAATCCAGCATGTTAGTGAGGCAGGTTCCACTCTGATGCTGTAATTAAAGGCCTGTGGAGGGTGAGTCCATTGACTTGTTTTGACAAGGGAAACACCTGAGCTTCCTTTGTGCCGTCCTCCTCCTCCTCCTCCTCCTCCTCCTCCTCCCTGTCAGACTTATTTACTCTCCCTCTCCGCCTTTAATTAACATGCACATAGGATAGGCAGTTAGATCCACCGAGTAGTCTGTCAGGCTGGCTGAACGTTGAAGAGCAGGAAATCTCACCCTTGGGACCATCCAGCCCGCCTCCCTCTCTCCTCCTCCCTCCCTCCAAAAACCTTCATCTTCTATACGTCTCTCCTTGTGTTTGCCCTTCCGTCTCCTCTACGCCTCCTCCTGCCACCAGTCGATTTTAATTTTTCTATGTGTTCCCCCTCCCCGCCAGGCTCCGTTTATCATTTTAGAGTTCCTTTATGTTCCTCCTCAGCGCACCCTTCCTCCACTTTCCTTCCATCTGTGTGTCTGTGGTGGTTAAACGTGTCACCGATAACTGCTAAACTCTTGCACCCGTGTTGCGGCGCTTCTTCTGTTTGTTTACCGAAATCACACATACACACATTGACCGTCACAAGCGCTATCGATTCCCTCCGACTTGATCCTTCCCCCGTCCCTGCAGCTGCCACCATCCCTTCATCTTTCCCTCTCTTCCTCCCTTCTCATTTCCCTCCATCCCATCCCATCCTCCTCCTCCTCTTCCCTTCATCGCTAATGGCTCACGTGTGGCTAATTAGGAGAGATGTTTTTCTTTTTTTTTCTTGCAGCTTTCTGGGTTTTGTTTTGAGGACAGTGTTTTGCTCATGAAGCAAAGTTTTGTTGTTGTTGTCGTCTGGTAGATTTGAGCGTTTTATTGTATGGTGGCGCACTGCGGAGGGGAGGGGACGGCGCCAAATCAGACTGGTCATGTGACTACCTCAAACAAAGGACCTGTGGCCACACACACATGCACAGAAATCTGCTTTACTGGCTTTTTAGTTGAGCCCACAGGTGTGACGCCGCTCTGCAGACAAAGCCCGATCTGGAAGCGACTTTGCCATTGTTTTATTCTCTAACTTGTGACACACATAGAATCCAGACAATGCACCCGCGGACCTCTTTTCTGCATCGGATCAATGGCGGGCACTTTTGTTTGAACGCCATCAATAAACGCCTCAGTGCGGTGGGTGGCTCTATGCAGATTGATCTCTGAATGTCCTCATATGAATGTAGCTGCTCAACCATGGTCCCTATTGTTTTTGTGTGCATATATTTCAGCGTGTGCGTTGGTATTTTGGTGATCTGTGACATGAGTGTATGTTTGTGTGTGTGTGTGTGTTTGTATTCAATAGTGGGTGTCAGAGTCACAGCTTGAGAATGGCAGCAAACAGATTGTATGATTCACTCATCTCCAGCTCCCTGACAAGAACATCAGGGATGCGTTTTGTATAGTTTTTTTTTTAGCGTGTCAGTTGTGTATATGTATGTGTGCACACATGTCCTACTTGTTTGTGTCTCGCTTGCCTTTTTTTTTTCTTTTTAAAGATATGTTTTTGGGGCTGCACAGTGGCGTGGTGGTTAGCACTTTCACCTTGCAGCTAGAAGATCCCTGGTTCACGTCCCCGTCTTCCCGGGATCTTTCTGCATGGAGTTTGCATGTTCTCCCTGTGCATTCGTGGGTTTTCTCCAGGTTCTCCAGCTTCCTCCCACAGTCCAAAAATATGCTGAGGTTAATTGGAGAGTCTAAACTGTCTGAAGGTGTGAATGTGAGTGTGATTGTTTGTCTCTATGTGTAACCAGGTGATTGACTGTTACCTGTTCAGATTCAAGATTCAAAACCTTTATTTGTCACAAACACAATTATACATAGTATAATGTGCAGTGAAATGCATTGAGCACCTGTTCCGTTATTTTTTTTTTCTTGAATATAGGGGGTCCTCGACTTATGTTGAAGTTCCGTTCCTATGGCACAACGTAAGTCGATTTTTGCCGTAAGTCGGAACTCCAGCGAAAATGCAAACAAAGCCATTATGTGCATCACAATATCGATCAGTTATTCGGAAAAATTATGAATACCAATGACCAAAGCCATTTTATAGCGCTGTGTGACGATGTATGTAGGAAGAACATGCGGTAAATGGCCGTGGGTCGAACCCATGACCACTGTTTCGGGGACTATAGCCCCATAAACAATAAAGGCAAGCAAGAGGAGCCCCTGTAGCTCAACTGGTTGAGCTACGGGGGCGCCTATCGCTTGCCTTCAATTCGAGGAAGAATCGCTCCTGTGTTGTTGCGGGAGACACAAAAAAATCAGCAATTTCTGCACAGAAGAGTCATATTTATTGCTGTGTGCACGTTGATGCATACCTTCGGGAGATCATGGATAAAGAAAAAGTAATTATGCAAGGCTTGGTGCTGAGAAAACTGGATGATCGGGCCTTCAAACAACAGCCCCCGTGGTTGAGACAAAGCCCGAATAAAACCCACAGCTCTAATGAGTACATTTGCAGCGTTTAGGCGGCATCTGATTTTCTGCATCGTATTTCTCTCATCTAGACGCCCACACTGGTGTCACAGCGGCGAGGCGTCTGTACATCCAGACGCTGTTTATGTACACGGGACAGATATCCAGCTGTGTAATGGATGAGTGTGTGTGCCTTCACTGAGCTGTTAGAGCCGCTCTGCCAGACTGGTAGGCATCAGACTTTCACCGTTATGCGTCGCCTCCCGTCAGCCTGGCAGCGTTCCGCAGGCGAGAGCAAAGAAGAAGACGACGAGGTTACGGGGATGCAGATGGCAGATGGAGAGGAAGACGAGGCTGACGGTGACTCAGCTAGATGAGGATTCTGCAGTATGTGGGTCAATAGGTTACGCTGCGTGTCTGGTGCAGTTTGTCGTGCAGCTCATGTAAACCTATACGTCGTGTGATGCTGGAGGTTTGCGGTGCAGAGCGAAGACGTTCGACTGCTCCACTTCTCCGTGGCTTAGTGCTAAAATCAGGTCACAAGCTAGTCCCCCCCCCACCTCCTCCTCCTTTATTCTTCCTCTCCTTCTGTCTGCTTGTGCATCCCCTCGTTTATTTATTTATTTTTACCTCTTCTGCTGCAGCCCACATCCCTGCTCTTCCTTCCCACATCCCTCTCCTCTCTGATTGCATTTCCTCCCTCGCCGTCCTCTTCTTGTCTATCTGTCTCTTCGCCGCTACTCTCTCCGTGCTCATATCTGTGATCAGATTATGAGGCATGTCATGGGATTAGTGAGTCTCATGGCATGCATTAAAGTGGGAGAGCTGAGGGATGGATGGAGAGGGTTGATGAGTATTTCATGGTAATGCGGCACCCAATCTCATATCGGAGTAAATGATGATAAAGAGCATCGAGGCCATCGTTGTTACATTCATCACGGGCTTGTTTGAACGGCCGGAGGGGGTAAAGCAATAAAAAGCTAAACTTCAGCGGCTCTGCAATAACACAGCGAGGCGATGATAGGAGAGGAAAGGAAACTAGATAGAAAAAAAACAGATATCCATCTGCCGCTGTTTCTTTCATGTTGTCAAACCTTTATGAACAGTAAGTGATGGGAAGTGTAGTTTCAAGGAATTCTGCCTCTTTTGCTCCTTGTGGGTTTCAGTTTCCAGACATTTTTTTATCAGCCTCATCCTTCTTTTTCCACCCCTGCTGCCTGCTTCACCCCTTCTTCTTCTCCTGTTCTAGTTTCCTCTAATTTCTCTTTCTTATTCCGCCTCACTCGCTGCCTCTCTCCTTCGGTTCGATCTCGGTGTGCTTCCTCTATTCCAGACAGATGGCAGGTCTCGGGGTCAGGGTGTGGCGTCTGAGAGGGGCGATGGCCTACAGGGTGGAGGGTTGTATCGCTGAACATGAGGGGAAATTTGCAACGTCACAGCAGCAAAGTGAAAAGAAAAGCAAGAGAACACAACTAGAAAATAAAGAGCTGAAATATGCACACTATATATCCTCCTGAGACCCGGCCCATTCATTATGTCCTCTGTAGCGCACATTTGTTTTTGATCTACATCTTCTGACACATTTGAGCTACTCTACTAAATCCTGATGAGCTCAGCAGACGACATCCGGCCTTTCCAGTGATGTATGAGGCATTTTACAAGAAGATATCAGAATATTTTGCACTGTTTTTACAACTTGATACACTTGATCATACTTGGGAGCCATAACGAAGGGCAAAAAGTTAGTGAATGTACCACAATCCAAGATGGCGTATAACCAACGAATGTAAACAAAGCCGTCTTATAGCGCCGTGTGATGACGTATTCATCCGCTCATCAGCTAGTTCCACGTAACCAGTTCCAATGTAACGACTAAACGCCGTAGGTCGAGGACGTCATAAACCAAAGAGTCCCTGTAATAAGTTTCTGAACAGGACTGCACACATTTTTAATAATTTCCTTAATCAGTAATCAAAAGCATTATGAACCAAAGCTGATTAAAGTTGACATGTTTCCTATTACATATGACATTGGGATGTAGAAATGCCATCCTGGTTGATCCCAGTTTGTTTTAATAACATCAACTCTGGTTGGAGGTCATTAATCTCCATAGAAGTCTTTGTCATAGTGCCCATATATAGCTTAAGTCCTACAATGCTCTCACTCTACTTTCGCTGTAAAAAATGTAAGTTTTATACAATTTTGTTAAAACTAGCGAGTGTACAGAAATCTGAAAAGAGATGGGATGTCTTGATCCGTATCAAAGATCAGGAACAGGGCCAACATTTTCTAAACAGGACTGCAGGATTTAAATTTTCAAAATTCCCTAATCAATAGCATTATTAATTAAAGCTGATTAACTGATAATGCAAATTGGGCACAGTAGATATGTTTCCTACTGCATATGACATAGGGATGTAGAAGCACTGTCCTGGTGGATCTCGGTTTGTTTTAACCACATGATCTCTGGTTAGAGGTCATTAACCTCCACAGAAGTCTTTATCATGGTGCCCGTGGTCCCCGTGTGACGACGTATGCGTTTGCTCCTCTCACCAACTAGTTCCACGTAACCAGTTCCGACGTAATGACAAAACGGCGTAGGTCGAGGACGTTGTAAACAGAGGACCTCCTGTATCCCCTTTATGAATGTCAGCTGTAATGGACGTGATTTAATGTGGTTAGCTACATTCAAATTTCTGCCCCAAAACTCATTTCTTTGTGGGCTAATAAACACGTTGAATGTAAAATAATTCATGTAACAAATAAATAGTTGTTTAGAGCTATGTTTCATTCAACCTCTTAAATTTTACACTCTTGTTGGAACAGAGAGAATTTTGTTCCAAATAGCTGAGGATTAGAAAATGGGTTGGTGTTCTTGTTTTCTTGTCGCTGTTTTTTCACAGTAAGATAGGTAAAAATATTTTTAGAATATTGTAATTGTGAGTTGTTTTTGCTCCAAAAACGCAGGAAATCACAGAACAAGTTCAATTGAAAGATATTTTTTTCCTCAGTTCTCAGGAGGATATACAAAAAATAAAAACCAAAAAACAGAAGAACACAAATTTCAGAATATTTCCATGAATGAATGACACTTTGGTCATTATGTGAGAGTGTGTGTGGTCTGTTGGGAGCAGTGCTGGTTGTAAAGAATGTCCAATGCTTTCTTTCGCGGCTTTTACCCTTTCCTAAACCTGTGATCTCCCAGCCTGCACGCTCAGACCTGAATCCTCGGCCCTCCTGCTGCGTGTCGACGGTGTGTACGTACAGCATGTGTGCACGTCTGCTGACAGAATGGGGCTTTTGTGGAGAGCGACGGCCCCCAGAGTGGAGCAGGGAACAGATTGGAGTCTGAGCCTCCACGTCCTGACTCATTAATCTCCTCTTTAATTCATGGTCTCACCACCGGCTCAACACGCACACACAGCGTCCACTTCAAGGTCCAAAAAGGAGAAGAAAGAGTTTATATACAGGCACAAACATCGGTATCGTGTCACCAAGGAAAGGACGGTTCAATGAGTCGGTTTCCTCATTCTTCTTAGTTCCTTTCTTCTGCTTGAAAATGATCCTTCACTCTGGGCCCACCTCTCCTCCAACACTGGCATTAATCTGCTTTAGGTGGCAGTAATCTAGCCAGCGTGAAGTTAAAACGACTGTGAAATCGCTAATTGACCGATGGACTGTAAGATTTCCATCCAACTCGTGCAGAAGACAAATGACAAAAGGCAGAAACTTTCTCTGCAGCCTGGTCCTAGCTGTATAAATGTGCAACCTGTTAGCTTGTCGCTTAAAATGTCACGTTCTCTTGCATTCTAGTAGTGAAAATAAGTAGAGGAACCGCATACATAGCTGCGCAAGTTTATGGAAGATGAATGTGAAATAGCTAATTGACTGAGGAACGTAAGATTTCTGTCAGGTTCCTGCAGAAAAACACTGAAGAAAGGTTGAGAATTTCTCTGCAACTTGACCCTGAATTTGCTTTAAAGCGTCGACAGTTGAGGCGTTTTAGTGCATAATGCTGCCGCCTGGCAGTTTGTCGCTTAAAGTGTCACATTTTCTTGCCTCCTAGTAGAAAAAACAAGTAGAGAGGAACCACAGAGAGCTACACGAGGTTATGGAAAACGAGTGTGAAATTGCTAATTGACTGATGGACCATAAGATTCACCCTCATGCGGAAGAACAGAGAGGAAATGTTGAAAGTTTTTCATCTGAAACTCTCCAATTTGACCCTAAATTAGTTTTAAAGCTTCAACAGATGAGTCATTTTTGTGCATAACCCTGCTGCCTGGCAGTTTGCCGCTTAAAATGTCACATTTTCTTGCCTCCTAGCAGAAAAAATAAGTAGAAAGGAACCACAGAGAGCTACACAAGCTTATGGAAGACAAGTGTGAAATAGCTAATTGACTGACAGCTCGTGCAGAAGAACAGCGAAGAAAGGCAAAAAATTTCTTTGCAACTTGACCCTGAACTGGTTTTAAAGCTTCGACAGTCGAGTCCTTTTGTGCATAAAGGTGCCGCCTATTAGCTCATTGCTTTAAATGCCACGTTCTCTGTTCTCGTAGCAAAAAAGATAAGTAGAGGAACCGCATACAGAGCTACATAACCTTATGGAAGATGAGTGTGAAATAGCTAATCGAATAATGGACGAGTAAGATTTCCATCAGCATCGTACAGAAGAACAGAGGAAAGGTTGAAAGTTGCTCATCTAAAACTCTCCAACTTGACCCTAAATTTGTTTTAGAGCCTCGACAGATGAGTCATTTTTGTCCATAACCCTGAGCTTATAGAAGACCAGTGTGAAATAGCTAATTGACGGTTCGTGAAGTATGACTCAAAATTTCTCTGCAACTTGACCTTGAACTGGTTTTAAAGCTTTGACAGTTGAGTCCTTTTGTGCATAAAGGTGTCGCCTATTAGCTCATTGCTTTAAATGTCATGTTCTCTGTTCTCTTAGCAGAAAAAATAAGTAGAGGAACCACATACAGAGCTGCATGAGCTTATGGGAGATCAGTGTGAAATCGCTAATTGAATAATGGACAAGTAAGATTTTCATCAGGCTCCTGCAGAAGACGAATGAAAAAAGGTTGAAAATTTCTCTGCAACTTGACCCTGAACTGGTTTTAAATCTTTGACAGTTGAGGCGTTTTAGTGCATAAAACTGCTGACTGTCAGCTTGTCGCTTAAAATGTCACGTTCTCCTGCCTCCCAGCAGACAAAATAAGTGGAGAGGAACCACATACAGAGCTTATGGAAGACAAGCTCCAGCTATATGAAACATGCACATTTTAAGTGTTTCAAATGGATGCACTGCTCGTCAAATGTAATATGTATTTTTCATATTTTCCTCTTACATCGGGTGCATTTTTTTATTTTTTTTGTCTTTTTGGCTGTTAGCTTGATCAGTCTGTCTTACTGATTCCTACTTTGCTTGCATTTTGCTTGTAACATCCAGCATTTGCATATTTCTCCTACCTTTCCACATAAAAAAGGCATCAACTAAATGCCTCAGTTGGGATATTCAACTTAGTTTCACTCCTAACTGCTCAGGCCCAGAATAACTCTCTGCTTTCCCGGTCATGAAGGAACTTTGGCAGCCTGATATTCCTAAAAATCCTTTGGCATTTGTGACGTCTGTGAATATGAGGCAGGAGGCTTTGGGCCGGAAGGCATGGAACTCATGGAGATGATGAGAACATTGATAAGGAGTGGAGTACAGGGACTCACATTGTTGACTTTTTTGGTAACCGGACGCAGATTTGACACTGCAAATGAAGCAACCACAAGGAAGATAAAAGTACTGGTGGGTGTAATGAATCCAGTAATTGTAATCATATGATGGTGATGACACTGGGCAGATAAGGAAAAATGTTATGCTGCAATTTGACGATGAGATCATTTCTAATTTTTTTTTTATGTACCAAACTTAGATCATAAGGACAGCTTCCTCATTCCCTTCAATGACCCCACTGTGTTGAGGTAATATAATAAAAATGTTTTGGTTTGAACCGTAAAATTGATCCAAGTGAATAAAATGTCATGTAAATGTTGCGCTTTACTGTCGTGCTGTTCACTTGTCATTTTCTAGATAAAAGTATTTTGGGATCAATCGATTATCACGGCCGATATTTGGCGTCTGGGTCGTTCCAGAATTAGAGGACATTTTACGTCGTCACAGTGACCCGTGGTTTTCTGGTCTTGACCAACGCCCTTCTTGGATGGTGTCTGAATTTGGCTGGATGTTTGACTCTGAAGAACTGGTGGTACTAAGGGTCATCAGTTTCACAAGTTTTAGAAACTTTAGAGACTTTTTTTGTTGTGTTGGATTACAGAGATCTTTTGTACATGAATGCTTCTGCTCAAGGTCTTCGAATGGTTGACATTCACCACGCTTCTCTGAGGTTTATTATGAATTGTAAAGTGTCGACACACCGCTGCAAGTTATAATCTCGGGTGGGACGGCCTGCTTTAGCCACCTGAAGGATCTGTCATTGGTGTACTTTCATGCACTACCGTTCAAAAGTTTGAGGTCACTTAGAAATGTCCTTATTTTTGAAAAAATTTGTTTCTTTTCAGATACGATAACATTAACTGAATGATAAATCCAGTCCAGACATTGTTAATGTGGTAAATGACTATTCTAACTGGAAACGACTGATTTTAATGGAGTATCTCCATAGGGATACAGAGGAACATTTCCAGCAACCATCACTCCTGTGTTCTAATGCTACATTGTGTTAGCTAATGGTGTTGAAAGGCTCATTGATGATTAGAAAACCCTTGTGCAGTTATGTTAGCACATGGATAAAAGTGGGAGTTTTCATGGAAAACATGGAATTGTCTGGGTGACCCCAAACTTTTGAACAGTAGTGTATATAAGGCAATACTTGGACTACTGCCCCCTTACATTTGTTCCTTAACTGCACAGAAAAGCGCTGATCTTTACTCTCTCCATTCACAAGATTATCTGGTGTTTTCTGTTCCACATGGCCGTACTGAATTAGATAAAAAGACTTTTGTTTACTCTGCACCTTTTGCATGAAAGACTGGAAACTAACAGAGTTAATCTCATCAAGTGCTTTTAAATCCAAACTGTGAGTTCTTGAAGCTGACTCCACAACATGCACTTGTTTTCTATAATTTGCTTGTAAATTGAATCTTTTTTATTAGTGTTTTGCTAATGTTTTAACTGTGTTTTAACTGTGTCTTGGCAAGGACTCCCTTGAAAAAGAGATTTTTAATCTCATTGGGATTTCTCCTGGTTGAAAAAGGAGTTAAATTAAAAACAATAATAATAATCTTTGCCAATACAATATGATTTCTGAGGTTTGAATGGATTCACGGTCACAGCAAATTCTAGAGCTACAGCAGGGAAAAAATCAAAGTACACAGCATGAGCTACAGACCAAAGGCTCTGACTGCTCTGTAAATATGTAAACACCGTTCATTCTACTGCGTGTCACTCTCAGCGTGACATTCAGCTTTCTGTATTTGTTCCGGAGGTTTATCTGGAGTGAAGTTAATCCGGTGTTTCTTTTGATCTTGCCGAGTCACTGTGATCCTCTGATCTGGACGCTGAGTGTGAGGCAAAGGTCACGCCTAATTCACTCCCAGGATTTGGAACTTTATACACACTCCCTGTTTACGTGACATCATGTTGTATCAGAACATCGTGTCGCCCAGTAAACAGTGTTTCATCGCTGACTTTTCTTGGTAAACAGAAGCACATGAGGCTTTGCTGTTCGTGTGTGTGTGTGTGTGTGTGTGTGTGTGTGTGTGTGTGTGCAAGAACAAGGCCACACGTTGTAAGAGTGTCCACATCCAGGTGTCGCAACTTACAGGAAGTGTTACTCAGCTACAGTTGACATTTTCAAACTTCACTGCTGTGACTCACCAGAGAGCATCAGGCTTCAGGTCACTGGCTTCTTGTGAACCCTTAACTGGTGATCCTGCAGCTTCAGATCTTCCCACGTTTGAATTTCTCATCCATTCTGTATACAGTCCTGCCATGTGTAAAGTCAAATGACTCTTATTTATGTCAAGACCTCACCTGATAACTTTCTGCCGTACAAACTCTTGGATTTACTCGTAAAGAGAAACAGACAGGAGAAACTTTCCTTTTCCTTAACTTTCATTCTGGCTGTTCATTCAGGGACTTTGTGGATGTGGCCTCATATGACTCAAGTCCTTCATTCACCCACAAACATACTGATGTGTCTTCCATAACAGCACACACATTCCTGGAATTCAAAACATCCTCAAGGGAGTACAGAGCGGTTTGTGTGCAGATCAGATCGCTGAAACAGTTTGTCCTGTTTTTTTTTAGGGTTTGGCACTGAGAATAAGTTGCCTTGGATCTTAAAGATATGAGGATTTAATGAGGATTGTTGATGATTTCTATCAGTTAAACCAGAGGTGTCAAACTCATCTTAGATCAGGTTCCACATTCAGACCAGTTTGATCTCAAGTGACCAGTAAAATCACAGCATAATAACTGATAAATAGCCACAACTCCAAATGTTTCCTTTGTTTTAGTGCAAAAAAAGTACATTCTGAAAATGTTCACATTTAAGGAATTATCTTTTTGCAAAACGTCTTGAATAACCTGAAACAAAAATAAAACCGAGACAAAACAAAACCTGAAGCAAAACAAAAATAGATACAAAAAATTTGACAAAAAAGTTACAAAATGACAGAAAAATGGACAAGACATTACAAAAAAGGACAAAAAAATCAACTAAAACGACACAAAACAGAAACTAGAGCAAAACTCAAAAGACAAAAATATGACAAAAAAACACAAGCGAGACAAAAAAGAAACACAAAATGACAAAAACGAGGAACAAAACAACAAAAACATGAGACAAACGACAAAAAAGACAAAAAACTGCAAAAATAAGACAAAATATTCCACAAATGAGGCACAAATTGACAAAAATGAGACGAAACAACAAAATCGAGGAACAAAATGACGAAACAACAAAAAAAAAGAGATAATTAGACAAAAAAATTACAAAGTGACTAAACTGGAAACGAGACAAAAAAATGACAAAAAAAACAAAACGACAAAAAAATAGACAAACAACACAAGCAAGACAAAAAACACCAAATGAGAAACAAAATGACAAAAGTCAGACAAAAAAACAATAAAAACAAGACAAAATATTACAAAAACAAGACACAAAAGAACAATGAGCAATCTAGTATTTTACTTTAAGATCAAAACAGCTTGTTATGGTCTAGAAATTATTTTATATTTGTAGTTTTACAAATTAACAATTTTCAGTTAATGTCTCCTCTGTAATTTTTACACTTTACAAAGTGGGCCGGATTGGACCCTCTGGAGGACCGGTTTTGGCCCGCAGGCCGCATGTTTGACCCCCCAGAGTTAAAGGACAAAGGCCATTGGTGGAGAGTTTAAAATCCCAAACTGTAACCAAATCTTCACATCTTATTACGAATTGGGATTTGTTCCCGGCTCCCCGCTGAGCCGGACTTCCTGGAGTTCCAGTAACTTTCCACTCCTCCTCAGGTCTGGTCCTCCTCCTGGTTCAGAGCTGGTGGATCTAGATTGTTTTTGTGAAGTCATTGCTATTTAAAAGGGAGTGCACAAAAAACTTACACTTTGTGAGAGCGCATGTGGAAGCGGAAGAGTCTCTGTCAGCTTTTTGTTGCAGTAAAGGTCTTTCCAGCTGGTGATGCTGGGCGGTTTCATCACAGCAGCATGTTTGAGCCGGTCTAAGGACAGTGTGTTCTGGACGTCATGTTCTCTGCTGCTGCCGCTAAAGCACCTCTTGATTGTTGAACTGTCTGGATCAGATGCTGCTCACAGACAACCTGTTTATAGGTGGAGTTGTTCGCACATGTGCAGTTCAAGATACCAGTGCAGCACTTCATGATTATTCTTATTAGATAGTGATTACTTATCCGGTCCATAAAATGTCAAAGAAGTCAGAGGAGAGAAGTCGGCTCTACCAATGCTGCATTTTTGCTGTGATAATTATATCAGAGCACATCTGTATCACAATATCACTCACTGTGAACTCTTTGTACAACTGAGATTCTGACAAAGGACACATTTTCCAAACTCAGTTTCACTCAGGACATTCATATTCAATACTGAAAACAAAGAAACCGCTGTGCAGTTGTAGTTCCCCCTTTGGTGATTTATTGGAAGCCAACTTTGTTCCCTAAACACTGAGTTTGTCCAATAAAAAAACTCTGTTGTCTTTTCTCTATACCGATGTGTTGGTATAGAAGGTTATTCTAGTTAAGTCCAAAAGCATTGAACAGTGAAGGCATTCCTTTATTTATGCTGCAGACTGAAAACATTTGGGTTTGATGTTACACGATAAATATGAATATTATTTGTAATGAAACACCAAACTTTTTGGTGTAATATGGAACCCGTTTACTGCTTGTGAAGTGGTGTTTGGGACTTCTTTGTAAACCCATGTTGTCTTCTTCAAGAAAAACTGGCCCCTATAAACAGTGCTTTTAAAAATCCTTTTTGGCTGCATATGGCAAGAGTTTAAATGTGAAGTAAGTGAATGCAATCCAATATACGGGGTCTCCAAGGCGCAATGTAGCACGATTTTCGCCCTAAGTTGGAACTCTCATACTGTCCGTAAGTACCTGTGTCACTCCTATGCTAACACCAGAGGTAAAATCATCATCTAGGACATAAAAACACTGTACAGTAAAAATAAATTAAAAAGAGTGTAGCACAGTCCAATGTGGCGTACAACCAGTGAATGTAAACAAAGTTGTCTTCCTCGTATAGCACCGTGTGACAACGCATTCCTGCCCAAAATTTGTTTTAACGTTGCAAACGCCGTACGTCAGAATGATGGAAGAAGACTTTCTTAATGAATTCAATTCAATCCAGTTTTATTTATATAGCGCCAATTACAGTTGTCTCAAGACCCTTTACTGTTGAGGAATATTCCTCCAGCAGAAATATATCAGTGACACTAGTTTATTTAAAGTGCAAAACTGTCAAAATTTCCTCTAAATGCCATCTTCTGCATAAATGGACAACAAAGCGTGGACGCTCTTAACTGTCTTGTGTTGCTCTGTCCTAGGTTTTCCCAAACACAAACCAAAAACGAAACTAGATGTTTACGATTATGAGTTTATAACATTGCTTCAAAAAAACGTTAAAGATCCTTTACTGATATAGATAGAAAATTCATGGGACATGGCGACGTAACCACGAAACGCCGTAGGTCGAGGACGTCGTAAACCGAGGACCTGCTGTACATTTAATCAAATTAGGTGAAAATGCTCTCATGGTTTGCCAGCTGAAGTAGTTTTTCCAAAGCTGGGTTGCTCTCTGTTTAAAATGCCTCAAAGCTGTTGTGTTGGATTCAAACACACTTCAGATTTTTGGGATGGAATCCTGCTGGATTATTCCTCCTCTTACAAGCAGCTCCGATCTGCAGCCATGATTAGTGGAATTAACTTCCTCTTGAAAACATGGAGGCCCTGCTACAGCAGTTATCTATTCGTCCTGATTTTTAGTTGGTCACCGATCTTCTTATATCCTCCTTCAGCTTTGTAAGGTCTCATAATCTGATTATTTTCACTTCCTCTGGCAGTTCTTTTCCACATGGAGCCATGATGTAGACATGCTGATAGACAAAGCTCATAAATCCACTGCTCTGGTCTGTTCATACTGTAAACTGGAAATCACAAACCAGTTTCAGGTTTTCTGTGTCGATGGTCGCAGGTGTATTCTCTTTTTTCTGTCTTTGATTTCTCATAAGAACAAATACGCCACTGTTGAACATAAAATAATGCAATTACTGAGATGGAATGCATTTTGTGTAGTGTTCACTATGTGTAATTGAGGCCTGTGTTTTATTACAGCGGCTGCTTTAAGTGTGCAGCGTTTGAGTCAGAGAATAATTCCTCCTCGGGGACTATAAAGTGAACTATGTTGTATCGATCAGTTTCGTGCAGAACATGAAGTGGTCTGTGTTGTTTGTATCATATTCTACAACGTACAGCTTCTATTTAATTCAAAGATAATAACAATTGGAGGCCCGTAAACATTGTTCTCAACATCTTCCTTGTAAACATTATTAAAATGACCTCAAACAGGTCAGTGGAATGTCTGTTCTGTAATGTCCTGTTAGTTATTAACGGCATCATGATGAGCTAATACCAATGTATAGTTCAGGCTTGTGTCTTCAGATAATTTCTTCTGTCTACGTACATTTGAGGGTCATTCTGCCTTAATTGAGTGACTGCTCCACACCTGACTGTCTTCAAGTGTTGAATATTGATTGAGTTGCAAGTAGAAAGTGGATCATTTTTGCTGAACTTTCTATGTGCTCATCTGTGGATCAATGTTTGGAGAGCCATAATTTGAGAAATAATGTAGCTGGAGTCCTGAAATTTCACAGTTTCCTTGATACGTACATATAGTTTCTAATAGTACAAACCGGCTTTGATAGAATAATACGAACCGGTTATATGATGTTGTAAATATGGGTGAAAAATGTCTGACTTTGCCAAAAAATAATTCTATTAACTTATTGTTTTTACATTTATAAATACTGCAAATCACTGTTATCACCGTCTGCTTATGGTGTGAGAACACGAGTTTTTCTATCAAAAAAAGGTCAAAGAAGAAATACATTATTGCGACTGAACCATTAAATCAGGGGTGTCAAACATGCGGCCCGCGAGCCAAAACCGGCCCTCCAGAGGGTCCAATCCAGAAGACATTAACTGCAAACTGTAAAACTATAAATTTAAAATAATTTCCAGACCATGACAAGTTGTTTTGATCATAAAGTAAAATGCTAGATTGTTCACTGTTCTTTTGTCATTTTGTCTCCCATTTTTGTAATTTTTGTCTTGTTTGTGTTGTTTTTTGTCTAAACTTTGTCCTTTGTCTCATGTTTTTGTCGTTTTGTTTCTTGTTTTTGTCGTTTTGTGTTTCCTTTTTGTCTCGCTTGTGTTTTTTGTCTCATTTTTGTCATTTTGTGTTCGGCTTTATTCATTGTTTTGTGTACCGTTCTTGTCATTTTGTGTTTTTTTTTCTCGTTTGTTTGTCTACTTTTTTGTCATTTTGTTTCTCACTTTTTGTCTTGTTTTTGTCGTTTGCCCATTTTTTTGTCGCTTTATAACTTTTGACAAAGTTTTTGTCTCTTTTTTGTTTTGTTTGGTGTCGTTTGTCTCATTTTTTGCTTGTTTTTGTCACTTTGCATCTCATTTTTCTAATATTTTTGTCTCGTTTTTGTTGTTTTTTGTCTTTTTTTTGTCTGACTTTTGTCATTTTGATCATAAAGCAAAATCCTATATCATTCAGTTCCAGATACCTGTGACTAATTGTTGTGTTGCTTTGTAGACACCCTGTGATCTGGAAGTTGTAATGTGTAAATGATAAACTGAGGCTGAATATTGTTGAAACTGAACTTATTTATCAAAATAAATTTCTGGTGGGTGGCTGATAATGTTTTGTAAAAAGGTAATTCCTTCAATGTGAACATTTTCAGAAAGTACTTTTTTGCACAAAAACAAAGGAAAAATTGGAGTTGTGGTTATTTATAGACTATTATGCTGTGATTTTACTGGTCCGACCCACTTGAGATCAAATTGGGCTAAAAGTGGCCCCTGAACTAAAATGAATTTGACACCCCTGATTTAAATAGTCCAGAAGAAGAGATGCTGGTGAGGGGAGAATTACCCCATAAAGTCCCTTTTTTAAAAACATTTAATTTTTTGTCCACATTTAACTCAGTGACAACTACACCAACTCACAATAAAATGTGTTTTCACAGCTTTAGTGGAAATAATCGACAAGAAAAAGCAGTTTCCTCTGTCGGCCTCCAGTTTGACATAGTGATTAACTGATATCAAATCTTACATGTGCTGCTGCTCTGTCAGTGTCACATAATGATTGGCTAATATCAACACAACTGTCCTAAATTATTGGATTTTAATCTGTCTTTAGCCCCATTTTTTTCTAAAAGGAAGTAGGTGTGAGGTGTTAATCACTGTCTGGTGTGTGGATGTAGGTGTGTGTGTCGTGGTCAGGGGGTTTCGCCATCAGGGGATTTGAGCATTGCAGCTTGTTATGGTGCAACACCGGCGCAACCGACCAGTCAGAGCTGATGAATGGGAAGCTACTGCTAATGATCGTTAAAACGCTGCTTTCTCCACATGCGGCGTCGGGCCATTTATCAGCGGCGGAGATGCACCTACAGGCCCAGACACAGTCGCTCACATCACACAGCGCTAATCAGCTGCTTCCCGGTAGCCGTGGTAACCGGCTGCAGAATCCGCCTCCCCATACCCTTTCATTTTTTCCTCTCTCTTACATCCAACCTTTCATGAGCTAATCCTTCCTTCATCCTCTTTTTTCTCTCTCTCTCTCTCGCTTCCCTCCCAAGCTAACGAAGAAAGTTAAAGAAAAACAGAAAAGCACCCCGCGGGCTCGCTGCCTAGCACCTGATTTCCTCTGGGAATGGAGCAGAGATAAAGAAATAAAGGCGTGACCGTGTGAAAGGAAAAGGAGAAAGAGAGACAGCAGATAAAGACGGGGTTTACCTGCCAGGTGGGACTAGGGGAGATTGAGCATATCAATCTGGCAGTGCTGCTTTGACATACGCAAAGTGAATGGACTGGAAATTCTGGTAAAGATACAAAGCTGGCACCCTCTGAGGCTTTCAGCTGATCGTGTATTAACAGTAAAGTTTCCTGATTCCCAAGTTAGGAAAAGATGGGCTTTGAAAGTAGGTGTAAAATACTAAGGAGTAGAGCAGGAGATGCCACAAAGGCAGTGATTGTTGTGGAAGTTCAGCGAGGTCGAGAGAGAGAGACTCACTGGAGATGACTTAGGTTGTGAGGAAGTTTACTGATGTTAGGAGAAGTGACGCCAACAGAGCAGCCGTACATGCAAGATTTGGTTAGAGTTTGGATTTTAAACTCTCCATTTCTGGCTTTTATCCTTTAACTGATAAGAATCATCAACAATCCCTGTTAAATCCTCATGTTTTTAAGATCCAACACAACTTATTCTCAGTGCCAAACGCTACAGAAAACACCAACAGAGCAGCAGTACATGTAAGCAATGTCAGCATCAGTTCTGAGGATTCTCTCTGATCTTCTGGTTGTACTGTAGTTGGGAGAAGGTCAGATTTAGATTACAGACCAATGTGGAGACAATTAGTCTGATTAGTCACGTCAGAATAGACAATATCTAACCTTGACCAGAGCAGAGAGTCCTTGCGTATCTTCCTCCTACAGCGTCTGACTGTTGGAAGATAATTTGAGGTGACCTCAGCTAACAGCTGCAAGGAAATACCTTAGAAAGGAGAAAGAGATATTTTTCCTTTGCAGTGGTTTATGTTTCATTTTAACCCTTGATGTCAGTGGAAAGGCTGAGGTGCAGCGTTTCAGTGATCTATGCAGCAGCTGGTTCATTCTGTCAGTGTGAATGTGTGATGGAGGCAGGTTCAGGCATGTTTCTGGGGCTTATTACAGGTGCCACAAGAGTCGCACAGACCATAAAGAAAACACTCTTACTGCAGGTATAGCTGCCACAGTAGCAGGTCAGAGAGTTGAGTGTGAAGAGGGAACGACACAATGCCAGGGATGGTTCACGTCTGACTTCTTGCGTGGGTGTTTGTTCGAGGAGAACGTCTCAAGTGAAGCGCTAACGGCCACAGAAGTCACCGACACTTAACAGGCGACACAAAGACCGGCTCTGTAAACGCACATCAAAGCCAAACCTCACCTTTAGCATTTGAATTGTCAAGTTTTCCAAGCCTGTGGACACATCACCTGCATGGTAAATGATTCAGTGAGAGTTCAGTTACAGCAACAAGCCCAGCGCCTGTTTTATCTCTACTGTTCTGCTCAGCCTGCTTCTGTATTCTATATTTTCTCATTGTTACAGAAAGACAAAAACCCACGATGAAGTCATGCTACAGACATGTATTGTGTTTGAGTGCGGATCCTGAAATATCTTGTTCCTCAGTGCCACAGAGCTCTATTATTGTCCAAACACTATAAAAATCACACATCAGTCAGTCACACTGCTGCTCCGGCTGACATGTTGCTTCATTACCGCACACTCTGTATTTTATTTTGACTCCATCCCACATACGCTCCACATTAATCTTCAGCTGAAAACGGTATTGTAAACACAAATAAGCTGTGTACACACAAGTCGTGTTAGAAGACAGTAAATTAAAAAGGTTGCCCCTTGAAAAGAAAATATATACATATAAATAGCAACTGTGTGAACTGAAAAGACAAATTTTGTCAAGCCTCATCTTCAAAATGTCCCAAAATATCACCTGATGCAAGAATGTCAGGGAAGGAAACGCAACACTTTTAAGACAAAATGTATTTTTGTTATGATTTGTGGAAAAATCATAAAAAATAAGAATGGCAGTATCAGCTCATGTACTGAATTTGGTGTTGACACATGAAATCATTGCTGATTTCAGTGGTTTATTAACAGTAATACAGAAGTTCAGTGGTTGAGAAAATGTAGTGCCGATGGAAAAGGTTGTCAGGCAGCAAGGAAAGCAGTGAGAATGTTCAAAATATAGCATACACCTGAACAAACGTTGACTTTTTTTATTTTGTTTTCATTATTCAGTGCTTAGCAGATGTGTAGTGTTGACCACCGCTGCCCTTAATTAACAGTAATGCTGATAACCAAAATATCTTTTTAATGTGTCTGTAATGGTTAATCTGAACATATGTGCAGCTCTTTAATCCAAATGACACTTTTAATGCTAAAATATAATTATTATTGTTAACTGTGAATTTTCAAATTTACAGTTTTACCAAAAAGCAGAAAAAAATAGAAAAGCACATTATTATTTTTTAATCGAGATGCAAAATTACAGTTATTTTCTTACATTCCTGAACAGAAGTATTTGTTCTAGTGGTTGTATGTTGTTCTTGATTCATTTCTGACTTTTTAAATGCAAAATATTAACATTTCTGGTTCATATATGTGAATAATGACTATGTAGTTGTTCTAGGTTGTTATTTGCCTAATAAATATAATACAATTTACATACAGTTGTTATAGTCTGAAAAAAGTTTTTGACAGATTTCTAAAATAGTTGTGTTTTCTCATTTTTATGACAGGTGGTCTAATAATTTTTTAAGCACTTTATATGTTTTATTTACTTTGTCTTGTGTGGCTAACATGCATTTTGCAGCTGCTCAACCCTCCTGTTGTCCTCATTTAAGGGCGCCAAAAAAAATATTGTTTCCTTGTCTGAAAAAAATTCAGCAAAGAAATTTCCCAAATTTCTGAAAATTTGCAAAACCTTTAGGAAGAAAATTCCAATAATTCATTAAAAGTTTCCTTTAAAATTTTTATTTTTTTTAAATCCCCCAAATTTAGGAAGAAAATTCTTCTAAATATTTTCTGAAAATGAGTAAAAATCTTCCAAAAAAATCCTAAAAATATCTAAAGTGATTCCATATATATCAGTAAAACTTCTAATATTTTCTTTAAGAACATTCACAAAAAAATCAACCAAAATCCAACGAAATTTGATGGATTTTGGTTGATTTTTATGTGAATGTTCTTAAACATTTTTAACATTTCTTTTTTTCCACCAAAAAAATTTCTAATATTTCCCAAAAATGTTGAAAATGTGGACATCAGAAGTTTCACTGTGAAAATCTATTTTTTTTCCCATATTTTCAAACTATAAAACAGATCAATTTTGACCCGCAGGACGACACAAGGGTTAATCTACAGTATTTAATGAACTACCTGTGGATGGAAGCCTCATATGACCTCACTTCAAACAAACTAAACGATCTCTTTAACAATATAATCAGCCTTGTTCCATCATACGTTTCCCTCTGATCGGTAACACGTCCTGACATGTCACTTTTACAGCTGTCAGTCACCGTCACGAGGCTCCGCAAGGTTTTCTACACCCACATTCCTCACATTGTTCCAGCAGATTTCACAGGAAGGGTTAGGCGGTGGTCAGGCTGCCCCTTTATTAAGAAAAGAATAGAAGTGCAGCAGTAAAACACTGACTCACATTACGTGTTGTACCGCAGTGTGTAATCACACTACGTCATTATTCACTTAAGTACCATTTATCAGTCCCTCACGGCTGCTTCCAACTGCTGTGCTTTAATGCAGCTCAGTGTGCTTAAGAGCAGCTTAGCTCCAGCACATATTTTAACTCGGCGCTCCTGTTCTGTCTCCACTCATCTGTCGTAAGTTACGACCAGCAAGAAGGTCAGTTTATGTTTTAAAAAAATGTTAGTTTTCCACATCAAGGCCTGCAGGAAGTCCTGGTGAGGCTAAAGATAAATGTTTACTTTGGCAGCTTCTTCACAGGCAAACAGTGAGGAGAGGCGTTTGATTTCTCAGTCATTAACAGGACCTTGGTACCGGGTCAGAGGAGGAGAATCTAAGGTCGAATACCTCCAATGAGTAACGCGTGAGGAATGAGGAGGGTGAAAGGTGGCATTCTAACCTTGCGTGAACCGGCTACAGGAGGCAGCCAGTCCTGTCGACAAGCCTCGGCTAGATTTAGTCACATATTGCCAGATTCTAGTCATTAACTGGGACTAGACACACACAACCATGACTCCATGTCACTAAAAGTTACAAATCAAGCCAGAAACCTCGGTGTCATTATTGACTCAGACCTGGATTTTAACATCCACTTGAACCACTGTCTATTAGCATCTGAAGCTAGAATTGAGGGTTTCTTGTCTAGAGAAAAGAAACTTGTTCATGCGATTATTTTCAGTAGGTTAGATTATTGTAATGGTGTCTTTCCATGTCTTAACTAGAAAAGCACTCAGAGATAAACTGATAGACATGTCTCTCAAGCAAAAAAATAACCTGCAAGAATTGCAAGAATCTACTCAAATCAGGACATTAATTACTTCCACAGCACCTAAGGTTATGCCGACAGCTAGGAGCTAAGTTAGGGGGCAGCCACAGATTACCCTGAAACAAAGTCTGGAAAACAAAACTAACAAGAAAAGCACTCAGAGAGCGCAGTACTCTGCCAAGGCTGTCCATTCCCCCATATGGTATTGTCAGAAATGCAGCATTTATTTTTGGAAATGCAGCATTTGTTTATTAGTTATTGATGATCAGAAATCATGGCACCATAGAATGTGTCCATTTAATATAGATGTACCCACAAACAAAATGACCTTGCGCTGAGCACAGGTGTGTGTTCTGCATGTGTACAGTATGTACGAAAACTGAATCCTGTGACCTAAATATGTAGCAGGAGGCAGGAATTGATGGGACTCAGAAACACCCCCACAATTTAATCAATTGTTCCTTGTATCATTTCTGATGGAAAAGTCCTGATAAGTCTAAGCGATGGATTTGTAGTAGGATCACAATCATGTGATCGTCAGCAGGCAGCTGATGTAGTGTTCACTTGTTGTCATGGTTACAGTGACACCGTGCCGCTATCTCACAATGATACAGAAATCTTTAACAAATCTGTGGATCCAGACTATAAGCTGCATCACTGTCAAAATCCAATCACTTGGTCCTTGTGTCATTTCTGACTTTCCCTGAAAATTTCATCCAAATCTGTTTTTGAGTAATGTTGCTAACAGACAGACGGACGGACAAACGTACTAATCATCACATAACTCCACCATGTTCCTTGGTAAATTAATCAAGCAGCTGATCCAGAATGCTGCTGCCAGAGTCCCAACAAACACCAGGAAACTGGATCACATCACACTGATCCTCAGATCACAACACTGACTTCCTGTTAGTCAAAGGATGGAGTTCAGAATCTTGACTCCTCGTCCACAAAGCACTGAATAGTCGTGGACCAAAATCCATCTTGGGCTTATTATCTCCATATGAAGCATCCAGAGCCCTCAGGCCATCAGGGACAGGTTTACTGTGAGTTTCCAGAACCAGAACCAAGACTAGTGAAGCAGCATTCAGCTATGATGCTCCTCACCTGTGGAACAAACTTCCTGAACACTTGAGTTCTGCTCAAACTGTCGGCTCTTTTATATCAGACCTAAAAACCAGATTGTTTACTGCAGCTTCCTCTTAGATGCTCAGTTTGTTTTCTTGCCTTTTAATGCACTTTTATGATCTCAATGTCTCCTTTAACGTTTTATTTCTATGATCTTAATGTCTCCTTTTTAATCATCTTTATTGTTCATTTTAAAGTTCTGTGATGCATTTCTTAGCCGTTGTAAAGCACCATGAACTGCCTTGTGTATGGATTGTGCTCTGCAGATAAACTTGCCTTGCCACAACCATAAAAGCTCCTCCAGAATGTTTGCTCACGAGTTTGGCTTGCAGTGTTTTACAGTGGGAGTGTGTGTGTGTTTATTTAGAGTCGAACCATGAATGAAAGAGCTACTGTGAGACGAGGTTTGGATTTCTTAGAACTCACAACCTGCCTTTTACATTCAAAGAGCAGCGACTGCTTCAGGCACTGATCTCAACGGATGTTTTGCTCTGAACAAACATGGTCAGTTTTCTGTCTCTCTCTCTTGGAATCGGACAGATTTTTAGCTCAATGGAAAAGTTAGTTTCACCTTGATAGGGATGGTTTCAGTGGGACTCGTTTTGTTGTTCACCAAGGGCACTTTATATGCCCTGAATCAGCACTCCTGGCTTTCTTTGTGTGCTGTGTTGCATCATATTGTGTTCTGACTAAGTGACCAGCTGAATCTAGCTAAGCTGACTCTCTGTAAAGCCTTTTACAGGATCTGACTGGCTTTATTCCACATTTTTCTTACTGGCAGCAGATCCTTTCTAAAAGACTGGAACCAGCAATGTGTTAGTAGGTTTTATCTCCCCGTTTCTTTCCAATAGAATGAATGACCTAAAAGTAACTCAAATATATAAATGGAGTTTCTGAAAAAGTTTAGAAAATGTTACCGAAACAGGAAGAAAGTGTGTTTTTGTTGGTGACTATTTTCAGCTGAAGGCGAAGGATGCTATATTTGGGATTGCATGTGTCACCCAGTGCAACAGATTGACTCACTGATGGGTTTTTAATAGTTTTTCGGGTGACAGAGGATCTCTATGGCTCAGACGAACAAGATATATCAGGCTTTGATTGGCATCTGTCAAGAGGTAGGCAGCTAGTCCACTGTCAGTTCTGGATGATGATTTTAGAAGCAAGAAAAATGGGCAGCAGAAGGATCTCAGGGACCTTGAGAAAGACCAAACTGTGACACAAACAACACGTCTTGTGGGTTTTTCCAGTCTGTATTGGTTTGTACTAAAAGTGGTCCAAGGAAGGACCACTGGTGAAGATAGCAGCAGAATCATTGGTACCCAACACTTACTGATGTACACTACTGTTCAAAAGTTTGGGGTCACTCAGACAATTTAATCATCAGTGAGCCTTTCAACACCATTAGCTAACAGAATGTAGCATTAGAACACAGGAGTGATGGTTGCTGGAAATGTTCCTCTGTACCCCTATGGAGATATTCTCGGCGAGTATAAAAGGAGCAGGGCTTGGCTGTTTCCAGCTACAATAGTCATTTACCACATTAACAATGTCTACACTGGATTTATCATTCATTTAATGTTATCTTCAGTGAAAAAAACATGCTTTTCTTTCAAAAATAAGGACATTTCTAAGTGACCCCAAACTTTTGAAGGGTAGTGAACATGGACAGCAAAGGTTGGCCTCTAGAGATCAACCAATCACCAGCCTGACCGATTATTGAGGCTGATATTTGGCATTTATCAAAATCACCCAGGGCTCCAGACTGCGACCAAAATGGTGCCATTTGCAACCTTTTTTTGAGAGTGTGCAAGTTAAAATTTCCAGTGGTCACATTGTGCTAGTGCATGATGATCATTAACCCTTAGATGACTGGACCCTACACTCTTCCATAAGTGGTTCAAAAATAACCCGTATAAGAATCAATGTGTTTTTAGGCCATTTTTGCCATTTTGGTTTAGAGTAATCATTTGTATTATTGTTTGTATTATATTTTTGTCCATGCAGGAATATTTTCATGTTTGAAATATGTTTATTTTTCACTTTATAACAGCCTTTAAATATTTTGATAACTGAAATAAAATATTACACAGAATAGCAATAGAAGAACGTCAACGTCCATTTTGTTGACATTTCTTCACTCTTTTCCTCCAGCTGTTGATGCTCTTCGTCCCTCCGAGTTTGTACGTCACCTCTTGTATGATATTATCAGATAAAGAACTTGGGGTAGTAATACAAATATTACAATTTCTTTAAAAGTAGTAAAGGCAACTTACAAATTTAAATGGAAAGATATCGAAAACATGTTTTTTGAGGAACAGCTGGAATATGAAATGCTAAAAGCTTTTCATTACAAAGATATTGCAAGAGAACGACCTCACCAGCTCATTTTTGACCCACTGATGCATCTAAAGGTTGATCTGTGTTGGTGTCGCTCTAACCGACACAGGCAGCTACGGTGTTAACCACAGTGGTGGAAAGTACCACTTTTATAGCTTTGGTATTTATGGTTAAAAATGTGGTCTTCACTTGTTGTCATAGTTACAGTGACGCCCTGCCACTATCTCACAATGATACAGAAATCTTTAACAGATCTGTGGATCCAGACTATAAGCTGCAACACTGCCAAAATCTAATCAGTTGGTCCTTGTGTCATTTCTGACCTTCCCTCAAAATTTCATCCAAATCTGTTAGTCTGTTTTTGAGTAATGTTGCTGACAGACAGACAGACAGACAGACAGACAGACAGACAGACAGACAGACAGACAGACAGACAGACAGACAGACAGACAGACAGACAGACAGACAGACAGACAGACAGACAGACAGACAGACAGACAGACAGACAGACAGACAGACAGACCAACACCAGTCGTCACATAACTCCACCTGTTCCTTGGCAGAGTAATAAAGCGTTAAGATCTTAGTGGGCAATAAAAGTGACAAAACAGTGAAAGATTAAGAAACCAGAAGAACAGCAGACAGAACTTCAGGAGACAAATAGTTAATCTCAGTCATGTCGTAGCGTCACATGACCGTCTGACATAATCACCTACTGTTTCTATTGGGCACATTTAGTCATAGTAATAACAAAATACAGAAATAATTTGAAGAATGCGACAGTGAGCTGAAGGTGTCAACTCCAAATTCCACGGATTTAATCTAGGATGAGTTGGATGAACTGAAAAAACCAGTTGGTCCATTATGGCCCCGCCTCTTTATTTATGTCCGCATGTTCCTGTTTGATGACTCGACCTCCGTTTCCTTGGAAATACCTCTAAATCCAAGAGTTCCTCAGAGCCCCTGTTTCATCATGACCAGATCTGTCCCCTGGAACATGATCTCGTCCTGGAACTACGTCGGTGCTGATGTTTCCTGAGACCTTAACCAGTCCAGTTTCCATGTTGTGGTTTTTATTCTGTACTTTTTGTGGTTTCCTGGTGATGCTGTGATGTCATACAGCAGGAAACAACAGAAACTAGCCTTCACAGATCTGTTGATACCAGTCGTTTCCTCTGTACCTGCTGGTGTTGTCTCACTCATTTGCCCACCTGGTTTCAGTTCCAGGCAGCAGGTTCTTTAGAAAACCTGAGTTTCTGATAGTTTCCTTCCTCTCAGCTCATCCTGAAGGAGCCGTCAGACCGGCAACTTCGTCTTCCTTATTGATCCGATCGATATCAGAGCTCGTTAGTTTGTGGAGATTCATACTGATGGAGGAAGATGAAAATCCTGAACTGTCATTTCTCCTTTTAAAAGTCATGAATTCACTTTCATAAACTTTTCCATCGCCCTCGTGTGACATCAGTCCACCCAACTGTTTACTGTAATTCACCAACGTTATCTTGAAATAATAAATAATTCAGCGGGAGGCTTTATACACAGTGATCTCATACGTTCATGCTGTAATTAATCACGCTGATGGAATATTCCTGTCAGACATAGTATAATCCTGAAGCTTGAACACATCCAGAGCGCATTAAAGCCTCATTAAAAGGCACCGGCAGGTTTTAAAGGCACATTATGTTTTAAATGCTGCCAACATTATAACATTTATCAGCCAGAAATTATGACGACAGAAAGAATTATATGATGCTTTACTAAATCTGAGCTTTCAATTGTGCCACTTCTTTAAAATCACGTCTTTTTTAATAATAAAAAATATAAAAAATAACCTGTTTGCTGCGACCGGATTTGGTGAAAAAAACAATAACCTGCACTCGTGTAGTCGGTCGTAACCCAGCAGCAAAACTTTAGGGACTTTTCCTCTGAAGTGCAGATGGTGTTTAGTCAGAGCAGAGAGGAGACGAGTGTCAAAACAAAGTGAAAATGGAAGTAATAAAATACCTGTAGTGTTCAGAGTCTCATTTAGCTTTTACAGTGTCAGTAACACCAGTGGGAACATGTTGGGAATTACAGGTGGTTTACATTTTTGACATAACTGTGTCAAACTGCAGAGAATAATAGTGTTTCTACTTCTGTTCATGGTTGTTCTGTTTCCTTCGAGTTGCAGGACTTTATATAGCAGTGAAAATGAACCAACAGTGAGTAAAAACGTGACAGAAAACACCTTGAGAATCCTCAGGGTTAATACACTAGAAATATTCCATCCATAATCATAGATCTGTAATATGTTCATATCAGTTTAACTCCATTGTGTTAGTTTTTATCAACAATTCAGTGAAAATACATAGATTTTTCTTAGGTTTTCTTCAGCAGTTCTTAACTAACTAAACATAATTATTACTTAAGCAAATAAAATATCAGAAACTAGCAAAAAACTATCTTAAAGTCAAACCTAAAAATATTTAATTTACTGTCATTAGAGAAAGAAATCAGCAGATATTCACATTAGTGAAGCTACACCTAGAGAATAGTTGGCTTTTTTTCTTGGGCTATATCTATCTATATATATATATATCTATATCTATCTTTATATCTATATATCTATATATATATATATATATATGTATATATATGTATATATATATATATATATATATATATATATACATATATGTATGTATATATATATATATATATATATATATATATATATATATATATATATATCAGTAAAACTGCTAATATTTTCTATAAGAACATTCACAAACAAAATCCAGCGGAATTCTGGTAGATATTTTTGGTAAATGTTCTTAACCCTTTAAATCCCACAGGAGCGGTGCTGCTCCCATTTAACAAGTATTATAAAATTTTTATTTTTGTAAATATTTATTATAGTTCATATTTTACATTTTGTTGTCTAATATTTTGTTCATGTTCAACTCCAGTTCCTAATTTAGTAAAATCCTGAAAAATCCAAGTCAGTTTTGTTGTTTTTTTTCCACTTTAAACTATTGTTAAATTATCTAAACACATAGTTTGTCAGATATTGAAAGCTTAGGTTGTTCTGAAAAAGGGTACAATCAATCACTCATAGTATGATTTCTGATTCTTTTACAGCCCAAATAAAAAAATCCAGGCTGCCTGTATGACCCGTAGGTGTTAAAGGGTTTAGAAACTTTTTTTTAACATTTCTTTTTTTTCCACCAAAAAATTTGCAAAAATTTCCAAAAAATGTTGAAAATGTGGACATCAGAAGTTTCACTGTGAACATTTTTTTTCCCACATTTTCCGACTTTAAAACGAGTCAATTTGTCCCGCAGGACGACACGATACAATTCTGCAAAAAAAAAAAAATCCCCAAATTTGGCAAGAAAATTCTTGTAGATATTTTCAAAAAATTAGTAAAAATCTTTAAAACAAAAAAAAAATCCTAAAAATACCTAAAGGTATTGTATATATATCAGTAAAACTTTTATTTTCCTTAAGAACATTCACAAAAAATCTACCAAAATCCAGCGAATTTAAGAGACATTTTTTAAAATATTTTTTTTCCACCAAAAAATTTTCAAAAATTTCCCGAAAGTGTGGACATCAGAAGTTTCACTGTGAAATTTTTGTTTCTCCACATTTTCAAACTTTAAAATGAGTCAATTTGTCCCGCAGGACGACACAATAAAATTCTGCAAAAAAAAAAAATCCCCAAATTTGGCAAGAAAATTCTTGCAAATATTTTCAAAAAAATTAGTAAAAATCTTCCAAAAAAATCCTAAAAATATCTAAAGGTATTACATATGTATCAGTAAAACTGCGAATATTTTCTTAAGAAACCTTTTTTTCACATTTCTTTTTTCCACCGAAAAAATTTTCAAAAATTTCCCTAAAAACTGTGAAAATGTTGACATCAGAAGTTTCACAGTGAAAATCTATTTTTTCCACATTTTCAAACTTTGGGCCCTTGTGAAGTTGTTCTGTTAGTGCATGAATAAAAGTGTGAGTGAAAGTTCCGATTCTCTTCCAGTCTGCTTCGACCAACCACAGCCTCTCTGGGTTTGTCTGGATCCTCTGACTCGTCCACCTCGTCTCCTGTTTCAGACTTTCCAGTAACTGCCCCCCTCCCTCCATCAAGACCTTCTGTCCTCCCGTTGACTCACTCTGTTACTCACTTTCACATTTGCTCTGTTAAACGCTGCTGTTTTGGTTCAGAGACGGAGCTTTTAGCCTCGGACAGCCTTCACTAATGAGTCAGGGGGTTTAAATGTCCTCTATGTGACATTAGAGTCCTACTGGCGCCCCCCGGTGGCGGCCGACAGGAAGTGCAGGTCCTCGCGCCTCTTTTCCAGGAAGTGATTTCACTGGGCGGCTGGTAATGTGAGGAATGTGTGGCTCTGCTGGGGGAGGATGGGGGAGGATGGGGGAGGATGGAGGGTGTTTTTCCGTTAATTGATGAGATCTGGTTGTTTTTGTTGAGACTCTGCTGGAGGCTTTCAGGGTGTTTTTCTCCAGCAGTCCTGGTGTTTTACCTGCTGGGTGGATGGAAGTTTCCATATGAGTGTGGGCAGATCTGAGCCGATCTGAGCCGATCTGAGCCAGTCATCCTGGAACCAGCAGACCTTTACAAAGGGAATCTACCGCTCTGTTATCATAATTATAGATTTATTGTTGTGCTTCTTTCACACCTGAAACGTCGGCATTTATCTGATCTGATCTTGAACCAAAACCTGATAAATAGACGAGTGAATGGAAAGTTTCTCACCAAAGCAACAGACTGAAAGACTTTTATGTGATGTTTGTTTTATTTTATTTGTTCATTTTCTTCTCTTTTACCCTTTATTTATTTTATTTACTATACTGTTACTATTATTACTTCTAGACATGTCTTCATGGTTTTATTCTCAATTTTATTTTATTTGTTTTCTTCAGTTTTTCCCTTTATTATTTTTATTCTATTTGTTTATTTATTTACTATTATTATCATTAGTAGTAGTAATACTAATAGTTGCAGTAGTATTATTACTATGTTAGCATGTTTTTGAGTGATGTTGCTAACAGACAGACAACCAATGGAATGGTCAAATTTTTGTCCTTTTCAACAAGTTTCTAGTCGTTTTTGACAGTCTTCATCTCTTTTTGTTTTCTTTTTTAAAATGTGAGCGATTTAGGAAAAGTTTCTAGTCATTTCTTAACAAATTTTGCATCTTTTTGGACAAATTGGAGTCATTTTTTACAAGTTTTAAGTCACTTTGGTCATAATTGAGTTGTTTTGGACAAGTTTCAGGACATTTTGGACAGTTTTTAGCAATTTTGGACAAGTTTCTAGTCATTTTTAAACAAATTTTGGACAGTTTTGAGTCATTTTGGACAGTGCACATCAAATTCTACTGAGGAATAACAGACAGATGCAGATCGTCACATAAATAATTTTAGATTTTAACTATTTCTGCCGTCTTTTTGTCAGTTTTACTAAAAACACAACATCTAACATGGTTTAGAATCATCTTGGTGGGGATCTACGTGGCTTTAAAAACCTGCTTGTGGACTTTTTCTGTGTCAAACGGGGATTTTTGGGAACTTTTCACACCCATGTTTTGTTTCCAGATCACGGTCGGTAAATCCCCGTCCGTTAATCTTCCCTCTCCTCGTTTCCCTTCCAGGAGCGTTTTGCTGAAATCTTCGGTCAGGACGCGGCGGCTGAGAGCAGGAAGTCTCAGGAGAGCTTCAAGAAGTGGCTGCTGGTGGGGATGACGGTGGTGACGGGGGTGGTGGTGGGATCACTCATCGCCCAGAAACGCCTGTGAGGAACCACAGCCAGAAGCTCCTCCTCGTCCACATGAAGGTCCTGTTGGTCTCACCTGAACTCTGATGATGTTTACTCCTCCCAGAACAAAAGAAAACGGAGACGGTTGTCGTCGGTGTTCTCGTGTTTTTCCACCCGGCGGGAGAAAGACGTTGTTCTTCTTTCCTCCATCAGTCAGTCTGTGTTCGTTTCACGTTCTGTTTGTTTCCCGTCATCCAGAAGAGGTTCTAGTCTAAATGAAGCCGAGTGATTCAGGAGTTCTTCTGCCCCATCATGTTCTACCAGACTTTAGTTTGTGCCATAAGAGGAGAGGAACCGGCAGAACGTTTCTTCATGTTATTATGCTGCAGAGAAAGAATCGTAAACTAGCGGGGAAACCTTTGTGTTTGTTGGTGCTTTTTTTTCTTTTTTAGTGTTTTTCTCTTATTTTTTGTGTATTTCTGAACCATTAAAGTCCCACTGCTCCTGCTTGATCTGTGCTTCATGGTCAGAACAGTTCGGTCCCAGAACTCCAGAACGGTTCTCCTCCTCGGTAGCAGCAGGTTCTGTAGCATCACAGAGACAAAAGGAAAAAAACGTCTTTAATCAACACGCGTTCAACGTTTGGATGCAGAAGAGAATTTATTTTAACACGACGTCCCCATTAGTAGTTAGAGCAAGAAAAATACACTGAAACACACTGGAGACGAGCTGGAAACACACACAACAATAACACACAACAGCGACACAACAATAACACACAACTACAACACAATAACACACAACTACAACACAATAACACACAACTACAACACAATAACGACACAAACACACTGGAGACGAGCTGGAAACACACAACAATAACACACAACAGCGACACAACAATAACACACAACTACAACACAATAACACACAACTACAACACAATAACACACAACTACAACACAATAACACACAACTACAACACAATAACACACAACTACAACACAATAACACACAACTACAACACAATAACACAACTACAACACAATAACGACACAAACACACTGGAGACGAGCTGGAAACACACACAACAATAACACACAACAGCGACACAACAATAACACACAACTACAACACAATAACACACAACTACAACACAATAACACACAACTACAACACAATAACACACAACAACACAACAATACAATAACAACACACAAACACACTGGAGACGAGCTGGAAACACACACAACAATAACACACAACAGCGACACAACAATAACACACAACTACAACACAATAACACACAACTACAACACAATAACAACACAACTACAACACAATAACGACACAAACACACTGGAGATGAGCTGGAAACACACAACAATAACACATAACAACAACACAACAATAACACACAACTACAACACAATAACACACAACTACAACTACAACACACAACACAACAATACAGTAACAACACACAAACACACTGGAGAGGAGCTGGAAACACACAACACAACAACAACACAACAAAACACAACACACCAACATACAGATACACCTGCCACCACACAGACACAACACACAACAAGACATGACAATACAAGACACAACACACAATAGCACAACAGCAACACACAACTACAAAACAACACATCTGCTGCCACACAAGCATTAACACACAAAACACAAGAATACAGACACAACACAAAAAACACAACACAAAAAACACAACACAGCTGTCTCCACAGTCTCTCTGTTTCCAGTTTGAGGCGTTCTTTATTTCTATCTGTAGTCGACGTATTTCAGTTGATTCCTTCTATGAAGCATCTTTAAGTAAACAAAAACAAACAATAAACAGGCTACACTTAATAATTAGACTCAGATAAACTGTTTAGTTTCTGACCTCAAAGTAAATTTTTCTGTCTTTCTTTCTGAGTTCATTAAATGGATTCATTCCAGGTTTCAGATCAATTTCACAGCCTTCATTCACTCAGAGTAAATAAAAACAACGGATAAATAAAAAATATCTTTATAGATGGAAATAAATCTGTTTATAGATGGAAATAAATGTTTACAAATGGAAATAAATCTGTTTATAGATGGAAATAAATCTGTTTACAGATGGAAATAAATCTGTTTACAGATCAGAACTTTACAGTATTTATCTGCATTTAACTGATTAATGGATCCTGTTTGTCTAATTTTAACAGTTTTCTGTTGTTTTGATGCTTCATAGATGGAATTCTTCACTTGTTTTTGTTTAAATGGAGTTAAATTTAAATAATTCTTTAAAATGCAGCAGACATGAGTTAATTGTTTGAAGTTAATTGATCGTTAATAATCAATAATTCAGCTTTAATATCTTCAGTTTGGGTTAAATTAAAGCTCCAGAGTCGTTTCCACTCGTTATTCTGTAATAAATTCTGATCATGAAACGTTCAAACTGAAACCGTTTCTGCTGTTTGTTGTTTTGTTTGTTTTATTTTCTGATCCATCATCAGTCTGGTGTTCGTCACGCTTCACGCTCGTCATCCCGTGTCTTTTTTAACACGCGTGTCGCGTCAGGAGACGCAGAGTTTCTGCTTCACAGGTTTGAGTCGTTTCTGTCAAAATAAAACTCCGTCTGGATTCTTTTCCCAAACGACTCGGATCTGACAGAACGATGCAGACACACACAGCTGGAACATCTGGAGACGCACAACACACAACTATAACACAACAATACACAACAATAGACAATACAACAACAACACAACAATAACACACAATAACACACCAGCAGATGCACAACACACAATAACACAATACACACAATAGACAATACAACAACAACACAATAACACACAATACATCAATACACAATAACACACCAGCAGATGCACAACACACAACAATAACACAACAATACAACAATAGACAATACAACAACACACAACAATAACAATACACACAATAGACAACAACACAACAACAATAATACAATACACAACAACAATAGACAACACCAATAGACCATACACAACAATAACACACAACAATACACACAACAATAGACAATACAACAACACACAATAACAACACACAACAATACATCAATACACATTAACACATCAGCAGATGCACAACACACAGCAACAACAATAATACAACACACAACAATACACAACAATAGACAACACACAACAATAACAATACACACAACAATAGACAACATAACACATAACAATACACAACAATAGACAATACAACACACAACAATACACAACAACACACAATAATAGACAATACAACAACACAACAATAACACAATGCACACAATACACAACAACAATAGACAATACAACAATACACAACAATAACAATACACACAATAGACAAAACAACAATAACAATGTACAACAACACAATACACAACAATAGACAATCCAACAACACACAACTATACACATCAATAGACAATACACAACAAAACACACATCAATACACAATACATACAAAATAGACAACAATACACAATATACAACACATCAATACACAATAGACAACACAACACACAACAATAACACAACAATACATCAGTACACAATAACACACCAGCAGACACACAACACACACATAAATACACAACACACCTGCAAACACACAATATACAAAATACACAACACAATACACGTGCAACACACAACACATAAATGAACAATACACAACAATACACAACAACACCTGCAGACACACAACACAAAAATAGCCAACCAAATACACAAGACACCTTCAGACACACAAACACAACAACATGCAAAAACACAACGACACAAACACAAAACAACAAAAAACGCAGCTGTCATCAAACATACAACACATCTGCTGCCACAGAAACACACAACACACGGGCCACTATACGCAAATACACACAACGCACAACAACACCCCTGCAGACACACAATATGCACGCACAACATGCAAAAACGCGACAACAAACAAAACAACAAAAATGCATGACAACACACCTGCCGCTACACAAACACACAACAACAACACAACAACATAGCTGCCGCTACACAAACACACAACAACAACAACACAACAACAACATAGCTGCCGCTACACAAACACACAACAACAACACAACAACAACACACCTGCCGGTCACATGACGTCTCCAGGAGGACAGAGATTCTCTTTGTCTTTTTTAAATGTCCATCTTTAATTTAAAGGACCAACTGATGATGATGATGATGATGATGATGATGATGAAGGAGGTCAGCGTTCCCAGAATCTTCCCGCTGCTCCAGAACTCGACCACATTCCAAAATAAAAGCAGCAGCTCCTGGTGTTTCAGCAGCTTAATCTCCAGAGTGTCCAGCAGCTCCTGTTTTTATTTATTTTTTAGTTTCGCCTGCAGACCAGGAATTCTCCAAACAACCAAACCAACGATGCTTCTCTCAGAGCGTCTCCTGCTCTCGTACATTCCAGTCCGTATATTTCTATTTTTCTAGCCGTTTTTCTCTCCTCCTTTTGAACTAATTCTGTTTTTTCCACCTGCTGAGTGAGTGAAAGTTCAGCACAAATGAAGGAAGCATCGGCACGACCCCAACACATATATATATATATATATATATATATATATATATATATATATATATATATAAATATATATATATACTAGTTATTCAAACCTGATTAGAATAGCACGTTAGCTTAGCGACATATTTAAGAAAAATGGCTTTGAAACTTTATTTATATTTGGTGTTTAAAAAAGAAAAAAGCAGAAAGGTGCCCTTCAAATGGCCTTAACTCCATCTTTGCATTGTGTCAGTTTTTTTTTAGGATTATTGGACCAACTAGACAAGAAAATACGAAAAAAAAAGGATATTTTCCAACAAGTAAAACAAAAAAAGTTGTCTTGTCGCTACAGAAGCAGTCCGATGGTCTTTGTTTGTCTTTAGGATGCCGCTGTAAACATTTGAATCACATTGAACCCAATAAAGCCCAATGTTGGAACATGAGTCCGTCTCTGTTTTATTTTAGCGAAGCATCGAAGCAGAAAAAAAGTTCACTTGAGGCCCCGAGTGACAGTCGGCTGATGAGGAAACGTTTTAAAAGGTCAACCGTTGGGAACGAGGAACACAAACCAAGTGTTTAAAGGTCAATTTACTGAGTTTTAATGATTAACACTGAAATTATCCTTGATTTTATTCACACTCCACTGAACTCTAATAGCCTAGCCATGCTAACTATGCTCACTGGGCAGATTCTGTCAGGTGCTTCAATACGAAACGTTCCCACAACATTACCTACGAGTTCTAATAATGTTCTAAAGAAAAGATTTTAATCTGATGTTCAAAGAACGTTTTAAGGATATTCATCATCTCTAATAATGTTCCTGTGAGGTTAAAAGTGAACTAAGACAGAACGTTTTAACATTCAGAAGATGTTTGGAGGATGTTGTCAGATTGTGTTCCATGATAACTAAAGAAGAACGTTCTCAAATCAACATTCAGACAATGTTCTCCAGATGTTATCGAGACCTCAGAAGAACATCTTGTCTGCAGTGTTTTTCGGATATTTTGGGGATGTTGCTGTTGAGAACGTTCTTCTATAAAACGTTCCCTCAATGTTACATGATAACAAAGGAAGGACGTTCTCAACGCAAGGTTTGGAAAATGCTTTAAGAACATTTTTAGAATGTCTTTGGAGAACTTTCAACTCACATTCTATGAATTAAAAGGAAACTTTGCACAAAAAACATCGCTAGAACTTTGCAGAACGTTTTCAGCACAAAAACATTGTAGTGGGGTCAAAGAGAAACCCGGGAAGGAGGGAACATTCCCGCAACAATGGTCTACGTTACCTACAGGTTCTAATAATGTTCTAAAGAAAATATTTAAATCTGATGTTCAAAGAACGTTTTAAGGATATTTAGCATTTCTAATAATGTTCCTGTGAGGCTAGAAGAGATTATGTTCTATGATAACAAAAGAAGAACCTTCTCAAACCAACAAAAAGTATAAATGATAAAGGATAAAGTTCTCCAAAAACGTTCTAATAATGTTTTCCAAATGGTGCATTGAGAAAGTTTTTAGTTCTCAGAACGTTCTTCTTAAAGGCAGGATAAAGTTCTCTAAAGACGCTCTAAAAATGTTCCTAAAACATTTTACAAATGTTGCATCGCGAACGTCCTTCCTTTGTGGGAACGTTTTATAGAACGTTCTCGACAGCAACATCCCCAAAACGTCCTCAGAACTTTGCAGGTAAAATGTTCCAACTTTGTTAATATTTTAAATTACAGGAACATTTTCTGTCTTCTGAGGCCTCGATAACATCTGGAGAACGTTTTCTGAATGTTTGTTTGAGAACGTTCTTCTTTAGTTATCATAGAACATTAATCTGTTTTGAAATTTTTTGTTATGTTCTTAAAACATTTTCAGAATTATTAGAATTTATAGGTAACGTTCTCTAATGTTGTGGGAACGTTTTCTGGCAGTGAAAAGATCTTTTAGAAACCTTTTTTTGGTGATTTGTTGAATTCCTCCCTGAATTTTCCAGATAAAATAAAGTCTTACGTAGGTTCTCTGCTGGGATTTAATGGAACTGAGCAGGTTTGATGCATTTTGTTCTAAATTGTTGAAGAACGTCTTAAAGGACCCAGAATTTAAAGTTCTAATGAAGGTTTGTGCAGATTTAGACCATTAGAAGTCTTATTAAATCTTATTAAAAACAGATGAAACCAGATGTTTGGCTGAGAACCGCTTGAAGCTGCAGAAAATAAACATCTGAATGTTTTATTTTTTAATAAACCAGCTGCACAAAGACATCAGCAAAACTTTATTCTTTTACGGTCACCAGGACGGACAGTTTCCCTGTGACAGGTCGACTTCAGGCAACACAGTGAGGTTCCCTCAGAGCTGCTGACAGATCAGTTCCTGGGTTCTAGTGGTTTACACACTTAGAAGAACATTCAAAAAGTGCAGCAGCGCTCCGAGGTGGACTACCAGGTCACTACCAACAGCTCTACTTCCACTGGCCCTTCTCGTAGTCCCACTTGGAGGAGATTCCCTCGATGGGGTTGATCCTCATGTCCAGGATCCTCTGGAGCTGCTTGGCCTGCCAGTCGTCATCGAAGGTCCTGGGACGCTGAGGGTAGACTGGAGAAACAAAGACGTAGAGCTGTGAAGAAGAGTCTACATCCACTGGTAGAGACCATCATGCTGGTCTGGAGCTCCCCATGACTACTAGAACTCTGGATTTTCTCAATCATGCATTTTGGTACTTTTATAGATTTATTAACCTTCCTGTTGTCCTCATTTACGGCCACCAAAAATACTGTTTCCTTGTCTGTAAAAAATCTGCCAAAAAAAACCCCCAAATTTCTGAAAATTTGCAAAACCTTCAGGAAGAAAATTCCAATAATTCATTAAAAGTTTCCCTTAAAAGTTTTATTTAAAAAAAAAAAAAATCCCCCAAATTTGGCAAGAAAATTCTTGTAAATATTTTCAAAAAATTAGTAAAAATCTTCCAAAAATTTCTAAAAATATCTAAAGTGATTCCATATATATCAGTAAAACTTCTAATATTTTCTTTAAGAACATTCACATAAAAATCAACCAAAATCCAGTGAAATTCATTGGATTTTGGTTGATTTCTTTTGTGAATATTCTTAAGAAACATTTTTAACATTTCTTTTTTTCCACCAAAAAATGTTTAAAAATTTCCCAAAAATGTTGAAAATGTGGACAACAGAAGTTTCACTGTGAAAATATTTTTTTTCCCACATTTTCAAACTTTAAAACTGGTCAATTTTGACCCGCAGGACGACACGAGGTTTGAAGGTGTTGGAGAATTCTGCGATGTCGAGAGACAAACGAGGAGGCAGATTCAGAGACACTCTGGAGACTCAGACTGGGAGACGATCATTAACGATGTTAGCTACATCTGGACTTCTTCCTGCCTGTCTCCTGTTATTAACCAGCTTCCTATTCAAACGGAGGAGTTTGTTCCGTCAGGTTTTACCGTAGACCCTCTGCCACCAGACCACCAGGCCGGTGAAGCCCAGGAACAGGAAGATTCCTCCCACCACGGTCTTCCACTCGTCGGACGGCCGCTTCATCTCCGGGTAGGTGTGGCGGAACGTCAGCCGGTACACTGCAGCAGGAACACAACAGAGTGAAAGCAGGCACACAGAGCATTTTTATTACTTTATAATAATAGCTTTGACTTGCAGCACGCTGTTTATTTGACTTGCAAAACTTTCCCTCATTATACTTCCTGCTTGTCAGGTATTGTTGCTGTTCTGCACCAAACAAAAAGTCCAATTCTTTGTAAACCTTCTGGGTAATAAAACAGATTCTGATGGTGTAGATTTGACATTAACACCCTGATATCTCTCCACATGTTTACTGTCTCAGTTTTTACTGCTGCTGCTGCTGCTGCTGAAATAAAAGCCAATAAGTCAAATAACATTCCATATTCTCTGGTCTATTTTAACATCATACACTCAGTGGTAGAAGAACTATTATTTACAGTAATGTAAGAGCCTCCATTAATAACAAATGTCCTGCAATCTGAAGTTTTACTATCAGCAAAATGTACTTAAAATATAAAAGATAAAAGTGGTTCTGTAGTAAAATATCCTCCATGTTTACCCTTTATTTATTTACTTACTTACATGTTTATTTTAAATTTATTTTGCTTACAGACTCACCTTTATGGTTTTATTTTCTGTTTTCTTTTATTACATATGTTCCTTTTTCCTTATTTGGATGTGGCAGATTTTGTTCTTTTATTATTCATCTGGTGTTGGTCTTTAATTTATTTTGAAAATCGTTTACTACATTTAAAACTACATTTAACTCTTTTGCCTCTTTGGTCTTTCTTCAGTTCAGACTGACATATGCATATCTATCTATCTATCTATCTATACACAAAATCCTAAACTTAAAAATTAAATGTTAATAATCAAAATTACCAATAAAAAATAAGTAAAATTTAATTTAACTTAATGTGCTTTAATCTAATTTACTTCAATTCAATTCAATTCCATTTAATTTAACATAATTCAATTTATTTGTCAATTTTAATCTCTTTTACACTTTTATTTACTTTTTATTATATGTGTACACACACACACACAAATATATATATATATATATATATATTGTGACGACCCTCCAGCTCGCCACCGGGTGCGCCTGATCAGGAGCTGAGTGTCGCCACCTGACCGAGCCACATTTGCAATCAGTGGCTCAGCAGTACTTAATCACTCTCCTTTTCCAGTCGGGGCCTCTCGCTGACAGGAGCGTTGTGTCCGGGGAGCTCCAGTTCCTCATAGAGATCTGGCTGAGTTGGGCCTGGGCAGCCGTGGCACAGTATTTTGTTGGGCAATAAAAGCTTTGTTTTTGCATCATACAGTGGTGGTCTCAGCATCTTTGTTGCAACTGAGGAGCCGAGTTGTAACAAATGGGGGCTCGTCCAAACAGTTTAGTGTAAGCAGCGGTAGCTGATCTGCGTGCACCGTTGTGGGCGGGGATTGTCATTTTTTTTGGTGTGTGTGTGTGTGTAAATGAGTCAAGGGTTGTCGCGTCGGGAGTGACGTTGTTGTGACCTGTTCATTCATTCCTTCAGAGTATGGGGAACAGCGCGTGTGTGGTGAGGATTTTCTGGAGTTAAGAAGCAGCTCTAGGTAAGTTGAATTGTTTTGTAGTTTGACTCAGAGGACAGGTTGTTGCCGGGTGTAATGCTGGTGTTTCTAGCTCTGAGTTCTGTGTTTTTGTAGCCGAACAGTGGTGGTAAGTCACTGTGGTTCTGTCTCTGTTAGGCTTCAGAGTGAACTCTCTTGCAGTCCGTTTGGGGGGTCAGTAGTGTGGTGAGAACGTGGTTAGAGCAGTCGTCTCGGGAGCACGTCCGAGGCTGCAGGTGGAGTCGCCGTTTCTCGGTTGCTTCACCGGGCCTACGGGAGCTGGTGCGTAAATACCCGCCACAAGTACCGCCTGAAGACGAGGGGGGAGAGTAGTTAGATTCTGTTGAGGCAGTTAGAGGGACGGAATCACGGTGATGAGTCAGCTGTTTGAGCTGCAGGGGTTGGTGTCAGAGCAGCTGATTTAAGCCGGTGGATTTTTCACTGTGGTTTTTCGGCCGGTGCAGAGTAATGGCCTCAGTGGAGGATTTTCTGAGAGCTCCGTCAGAGGAGCTGCTGGACCGCTGTTCACGGGAACAGCTGGTGAAAATAGCGGAGCACTTTAAAATGGATGTGGGGGATAAAAGGTCTAAAGAAAATATGAAACACATCCTTAAAATAAACCTACTCGAGGCAGGGGTTTTCCAGCCTAAAGTTCAAGCTGTCGAGGTTGGTTTAGACTCCGGTGAGTCTGCTGCTTCTGGGGAAGCTTCTCCGAGCAGCTCGGCTTTTACATTTGAGCAGCGTGAGAGGCTGCTATTGTTACAAGTTGAGCTGAAAAGACTGGAGCTGGAGGAGCGCAGACTGAGTCTGAGTTCTCCTGGTGTCGTGGTTCAGACTCTTGGAGGTTCATCTGGTCCTCCACATTCATTTGATGTTTCCATGAATTTGCGTTTGGTTCCTCCGTTTAGTGAACGTGATCCTGACACGTTTTTTTCCCTGTTTGAGAGAGTGGCTGAGACCAGAGGCTGGTCTGACACTGAGAGGACGTTACTCCTGCAGTGTGTTCTCACAGGTAAAGCTCAGGAGGCATACTGTGCTCTCGGTGTTGCAGACAGCAGGGTTTACACTTCGGTCAAAGCCGCTGTTCTCAAGGCCTATGAATTGGTACCTGAGGCCTACAGACAGAGGTTCAGGTCCTGGGAGAAGTCTGGTCGCCAGACTCACATGGAGTTTGCCAGGGAGTTAAGCACACATTTCCATCGGTGGTGCTCTTCACTAAATGTTCACACATTTGACGCTCTGTGTGAGTTGATTATTCTGGAGCAGTTCAAGGACTCAGTTCCTCCACACATTTCGGTCTATATTAGTGAACATAGGGTGAAGACAGCGGAAGAAGCGGCAGCCCTCGGAGATGATTATGTATTAATTCATCGGGGGGAGTGTGACTTCAGAGCTCCGGAATCTGGTAAAGATAGAACGGATAGGTCTGTGTGGAGTCAGGCACAGGGAGACCAGAGAAACATCTGTCACTATTGTAGAGGAAGGGGACACTGGAAGGCTGAATGCCCCGTAAAAAGTAATTCTAGAGGTGGACAGGTGAAGCCTATTGCACTTGCTGCTCCGGGCAGGAGGTCAACTAGTGTTCTTCCTCCTGGTGTCATTTCTCCCAGGAAAATAGGGGAGTCAGGGGAAACTGGTAGCAAGTTACAGTCTGATTTCTCTGCTTTTGTGTCTGATGGCTATGTGTCATTAGTAGGTATTAATCAAAAAATACCAGTAAAAATTCTGCGGGACACAGGAGCGTTTCATTCATTTATTGTAAATTCGGTGCTGCCATTCTCTCAGTGCACGGCCACTGGTGATTACATTCTGATGCAGGGGATGGGACTGAATGTGCTGCCTGTTCCAGCGCATAAACTTAGGCTTGACTGTGATCTAGTTCAGGGGGAAGTTATTATGGGACTGCGTCCAGCTCTGCCTATACAGGGGGTGCAGGTCATTCTGGGGAACGATCTGGCTGGTGATCGTGTCTGGGCTGACGGACCAATTCAACCTGTGGTAACCTCTTCTCCTTTTGTTACAGAAAAGCCAGATGAAAGTGAAAACAACTTTCCGGAGGTGTTCACAGCTTGTGCAGTTACTCGGTCCATGTGTCGTAAGAAGGCAGAGTCAGATGCTGAGCAGAGTTGCGTGGAGGATGATGGGACCCCTACTCTGGTTATACCTGACTCTCTTTTGTCTGTTTCTTACAGTGATTTGGCGGCAGAGCAGCAGGCCGATCCGTCACTCCGTGCTTTGTTTGACTCTGTGGCTGTGGATGCTTCAAGTACTGCATGTGGTTATCTGTTGCGGGATAAGATATTGATGAGAAGGTGGATGCCACAGGGAGATAGTTTCATTGGTGATCCGGTTTGTCAGATTGTTGTGCCCTCCAGGTTCCGGGAGGAGGTCCTGAGGACGTCGCATGATCAAAGTGGACACCTGGGAATACGTAAGACGTATAATTATGTCTTGAGGTACTTTTTTTGGCCTGGATTGAAAAGAGATGTTTCTCAGTATATTAGAACATGCCACACATGTCAGTTGACAGGAAAACCGAACCAGAAAATTAAACCTGCTCCTCTGTATCCTATCCCAGCAGTTTCCCAGCCATTTGAGCATCTGATTATTGATTGTGTTGGTCCTTTACCACGTTCAAAATCAGGGAACCAGTATTTGCTTACGGTCATGTGTCAGAGTACCAGATACCCAGCGGCCTATCCGCTGCGGACCATTAATGCTAAGTCTGTGGTTAAAGCGCTGACACAGTTTATTTCAGTGTTTGGGATTCCGAAGATCATTCAGAGTGACCAGGGTTCAAATTTCCTGTCCCATTTATTTACCCAGGTTTTGAAGCAGCTCCGAGTGAAACATAACCAGGCATCTGCATACCACCCGCAGAGCCAGGGGGCTCTAGAACGGTTTCACCAGACGTTGAAGTCTTTGTTACGGAGCTATTGTGTTGAGATGAACCAGGACTGGGAACAGGGCCTACCATGGTTGTTGCTGGCAGCGCGAGAGGTGGTGCAGGAAAGCACCGGGTTCAGTCCGAATGAATTAGTATTTGGGCATACCGTGCGGGGTCCACTAGCTCTACTGCATGATGCGGTGGCTCCATCTGATCCGCCCCAGAATCTGATTGATTACATAAATGGTTTCCGGCACCGGTTGTATGTGGCAGGGGAGAGCGCTAGGAGGGGCCTGGCCGCTTCTCAGGCCAAAATGAAGTGCTGGTTTGATCGTAGGGCCAAGGTTCATCAGTTCACTCCTGGAGACCAGGTTCTGGCGTTGTTGCCCTTGGTGACGTCTCCGTTTGAGGCTAAGTTTCATGGTCCCTTTACAGTTATACGCCAGGTTTCAGAGCATAACTATCTCTTGGCAATGCCAGAGCGTAGAAGAAAGTCTCAGCTCTGCCATGCCAACCTGCTAAAGCCTTATTATTCCCGTGAGGGGGGGAAAGAAGTGCAGATGGCGAAACCTGTGTTGGTGGTAGGGGCAGGGAGTCCTCTAGCTGTTAGCTCCTTGGTACTACATCAGGATGATGGGGTAGTGACACCTGATGAGGGCCAGTTGCGAGGCCGTTTGAAGAATTCTGAGACGTTGGATAAGCTGGAGTCTTTGTTTAAGCACTTACCTTGTGAACGGTGCACTGAGCTGTCCGCTCTCATTAAGGAGTACTTGTGTCTCTTTAATGATGTTCCAACCCGCACACATCTGATAGAACATGACATTGATGTGGGCGAGGCTCAGCCAATCCGTCAGCGATTTTACAGAGTATCAGATGTAAAATGCAAGATTATGGAACAGGAGATCCGATACATGCTTGACCATGGTATCGCTCAGCCCTCATCCTCTAGCTGGGCTTCTCCCTGTTTACTGGTAGATAAGGCTGACAAGAGTCCGAGATTTTGTACCGACTATCGAAAAGTAAATGGGGTGACAAAACCAGATGCCTACCCGCTGCCTCGTGTGGAAGATTGTGTAGATCAAGTGGGCTCAGCATGCTTTGTCAGCAAGTTTGATCTTCTCAAAGGGTACTGGCAGGTTCCCCTGTCTGCTAGGGCACGAGAAGTATCCGCCTTTATTACTCCTTTTGGTCTTTTTTCATATAATGTGATGAGTTTCGGACTGCGGAATGCACCGGCCACTTTCCAGCGGCTGATGAACATTGTGGTAGCAGGACTGGAGGGTTGTGCAGTGTATCTGGATGATGTGGTGATCTATAGTGATTCTTGGGAGGAACATGTCCTCCGCATTCAGAGCCTTTTTGACCGTTTGCGTGCTGCGCACCTAACAGTTAACCTGGCAAAATGTGAATTCGCCAAGGCTACAGTTACCTACCTTGGAAAGGTTGTGGGGCAAGGTCAGGTGCGGCCAGTACAGGCCAAAGTGGCTGCTATTGAGAGCTACCCCGTTCCCACCACTAAGAAGGAGTTGATGCGTTTTCTGGGGTTGGTGGGCTATTATCGGGGGTTCTGTAGGAATTTCTCCAGTGTTGTTGCTCCTCTCACAGACCTGCTTAAAGCCAAGGTGAGGTATGTATGGTCTACTCCCTGCCAACGAGCTT